>NW_026869069.1:135727-249253 GCF_020745735.1 Hemiscyllium ocellatum | reverse complement strand
GGAGGGGAGGGTGTGAGAGGGGAGGGAGGGGAGGGCGAGAGGGTGGAAGGGAAGGCGAGGGGAGGGGAGGGGAGGGCGAGAGAGGGGAGGGGAGGGGAGGGCGAGAGAGGGGAGGGGAGGGAAGGGCGAGAGCGGGGAGGGGAGGGAAGGGGAGGGCGAGAGAGGGGAGGGATGGTGTGGACGAGGAGGGCGAGAGAGGGGAGGTGAGGGGAAGGCCGTGAGTGCGAGAGAGGGAAGGGGAGGGCGAGAGAGGGAAGGGGAGGGCGAGAGAGGGAAGGGGAGGGCGAGAGAGCAAAGGGGAGGGGAGGGCCGGGAGGGCGAGAATTGGGAGCGGAGGGCGAGAGAGGGGAGGTGAGGGTTGGGCCGGAAGGGCGAGAGAGGGGAGGGGTGTTCGAGAGAGGGGAGGGGAGGGGAGGCCGGGAGGGCGAGAGAGTGGAGGGGAGGAGAGGGCGAGAGGAGTGGAGGCGAGGGTGAGTAGAGGGGAGGGGAGCGCGAGAGAGGGGAGTGGAGGGGAGGGCGAGAGGGGGGGAGGGGAGGGTGAGAGGAGGGGAGGGGAGGGGAGGGCGATAGAGTGGAGGGGAGGGGAGGGAGGGCGAGAGGAGGGGAAGGGAGGGGCAGAGTGTGGTGGGGAGGGCAGGGCAGGACCTTGGTGGACAAATCTCTGGATGTCTGAATATGTCAGCACAAGCAGACAGGGTGGGGAAGACACCTGAACTGAGAGCAGGAGGGGGACCCATATCCTGGTGGGGAGAGTTGCTGGAGCTGCTCGAGAGGATTTAAACTCATCTGGCAGGTGTGTGGGACCCCAAACAATCGTAACGCCAGAAAGAAATTTGAGGTTGGTACAGATGTTCAAGAGAGCAATATAAATAGACAAGGCAGGCAAGAACATAGCAGACAATGAGGGAAAATTGATGAATTAAACTGCATTTATTTCAATGCAAAGGGCCGGACAGATAAGGCAGATGAACCCAGAGCATGGATGGGAACATGGGACTGGGATGTTGTAGATATTACAGAAACACAGCTGAGGGAGCGACAGGACCAGCAGCTCAATGTTCCAGGGGCAGATGCTGCAGGAAGGATAGAACAGGAGGCAAAACAGGGGGAGGGCTGGTGGTTTTGATTGGGGGGAAAATTCCCAGCAGTACCTAGAGGGAGTATTCATGCAGGATCGCCCAGTTAAGCGATATTGGTGGAACTGAGAAATAGAAATTGGTCATCAGTTTGCTACGGTCGTACTACAGCGATAGGCAATGGGAGATGGAGGAGCAAATATGTCAGGAGATCTCAGATATCTGTTCGAATATTAGGTCTGTAGCAGTCGGAGATTTTAACCTTTCCAGACCTGGACTGGGACTGCCGCAGTGTTGAGCATTTGGATGGGAGGAATTTGTTAAGCCTGGTCCAGAAACTCCCAGTCATTGCGATGGAAAATTGCGATGGAAAAGGACAGGTCTGGTTCACAAGTTCAAGTTATACAATGGAGCAAGATAGGATTAGACAGGAATTTTTAAAGTAGATATGGGGAGGCTATTTGCAGGTAAAGGGAAGTCTGGCAAGGAGGAATATCTTAAAACTGAGATAAAAGGAGCGTTCAGTGCCAGCATGTTCCTGTTAGTGTGCAGCTCGATGCTGACAGAATTAGGAAACACTGGCTGAGTTTCAAGGCTCTGGTCAGGAAAATGGGGGCACGTCAGATATAACTGGCTGACTCAAGGGAATCCCCTCAGGAGCATCGGGGCTGTAGAAATACACTTAGGATGGAAATCAGGAATGCAAAAAGGGAACATGAGATAGCTTTGGCAGAGAAAGTTAAGGAGAACTGAAAGAGATTCTACAAGTGTATTAAGAGCAAAAGAAGAGCAAGGGACAAAACCAGTATCCTCAATGATCAATGAAGCCAACGATGTGCGGAATTACAAGATGCAAAACAAATATTTCACTTTGGAACTTATTGTGGATAAAGACTGGGGCCCTCAGGGAACTAAACAGTGTTTGTCCTGACTATTATTGGAACACTGTGTGCAATTCTGGTCTCAATGCCACAGGAAGGATGTTATGGAACATGAAAGGGTTCAGAAGAAATGAACAAGGATGTTGCCAGGGTTGGAGGGTTTGCGCTTCAGCGAAAAGCCTGAATAAGCTGGGGCTGTTTTCACTTGAAAATGGGAGGCTGAGGAGTTACCTGATAAAGGTGTTTAAAATCATGATGGTCAGCGATAGGGTCAATCGACAAGGTCTTTTCCCAAGGGCTGGAGGATTCTAAACCAACAGGGAATAGCTTTAAAGTGCAAGGGGAACGTTTCAAAGGGACCTAAAGGACAATTGGTTCCTGCAGAGTGTATGGAATAAGCTGCCAAAGGAAATAGTGAAGGCTGATAGAAATACATTTAAAAGGCATGTGGATGGGTGTATGAGTAGGAAGGGTTTAGAGGGATATTGGCAAAGTTCTGGCAAATGTGACTAGATACGTCATGCAGGAGTTGGTCCGAAGGATCTGTTTCCATGCTGTACATCTCTATGAGCCAATGTCTTGAAATGAGTCCACATTATCGAAGAGGAGGTGCTGGAAGTTTTAAAACACAAAGGTAGATAAATCCCCAGGACCTGATCAAATGTAGCTCAGGACATTGTGGGAAGCTGGTGAAGACATTGTAGGGGCCCTAGCAGAGATATTTGTACCATGTGTGAGAGGCAGGTAGACTGGAAGGTGGAATTGTGGACAGTGAAGAAGGTTTTCTGAGATTACAAAAGGCATCCTGATGAAATGTGTGAATGGCTGAAAAACTGTAGATGGAGTTCAATTAGCGTAATGCGAGAAAATGCATTTGTACAACAAACACGGGCAGGGCTTATACAATTAATGGTAGGACCTTCGGTAGTGTCGTAGAACAGAGGGACATCGAAGTACAGGTACTTATTTCTTTGAAGTTTGCAACATGGAGCGATAGGATGGTTAAAAAGGTGCTTGCCACACTTGCTTTCATTGCTCTGTCCTTTGGATTTAGGAGTTGGGAAGTCGCATTGAGATTATACAGACCATTGGTGAGTCCACTTCTGGAATGCTGTGTCCAACTCTGGTCGCCCAGTTAGAGGAAGGATACTATTAAGCTGGAGAGGGTTCAGATGAGATTTACTGGGATGTGGCTGGTTATGGAAGGTTTCAGTTATAAAGAAAGGCTGGATAGGTTGGTATTTTTTCATTGAAACCTGAATGTTGACAGATGACCTCATAGAAGTTTATAAAGTAATGACGGAGATAGATAGAGTTAATGGGAGTTGTCTTTTCCCATGGTCAGGGGAGTTTCAAGACAAGGCACTACATTCTTAAGTTTAGAGGAGAGACATTTAAAAAAAAAGACGCGAGGGTCACATTGTTACACAGAGGGTGGGATGCGTGTGGAATGAACTTCCCAAGGAAGGGGTGAATGTGCGGAAAATTACAATGTTTAAAAGACATTAGAATTAGGACAGGAATAGGAAAGGTTTGAAGGGATATGATCAAGGAACAGGCAGGTAGGACAAGATCAGTTTTAGAGTATGGTTAGCATTAACCGAACAGTGCGGTATGACTTTCTGACTATGATTATAATGTTGTGTCATTAATTAAGAAAGGCTGCAAGAGGAAGCCAGGAAACTACAGACTGATGACCAGACATCAGGGTGGGTCAGTTGTTGAGGTCATTCTGAGAGGTAGGAATTACATGCATTTGGAAAGATATGGACTGATTACGAACAGCCAGCATGGCTTTGTGCGTGGGAAAACATGTCTCACAAACTTGACTTGAGTTTGTTCAAGATGTGACCAAAAAGATAGATCACGGCAGAGCAACAGACGTTGTTTCTGGCTTCAGCAAACCCTTGGTCAGGGTGTAGCATGATACATTGGTTAGTAAGGGTAGGTCACAAGGGATCAGGGAGAGCTAGCCAACTGGATACAAATGGGATGACAGTGGGAGACAGAGGGTGTGTTGTTCAGACTGGAGGCCTCTGACCAGTAGTGTGCTGTAAGGATTGGTGCTGGAATCACTGTTGTGCACCATTTACATACACAATTTGAGTGAAAATATAGGAGTCTCTGGATACCAAGATTAGTGGAAGAGTGGGCAGGGGATATAGATATCGAAGGGGATGTTAATCAACTGGGCCAGTGGGCCAAGGAATGAAAGATGGAGTTTAATTCAGGTGTTGGATTTAGTTCAGACAAACCAGGGAGGACTAACACAGTTAATGTTCGGGCCCTAGACAGTGTTGTCGAACAGAGAGAGACCAAGGGCTGCAGTTACATTGTTTCTTGGAAGTGACATCACAGGTGGACAGGGTGGGGAAAGCAGCATTTGGCACACTTGCCTTCATTGGCCAGCGCATTGAGTACATGAGTTGGAGATATTAGTAACACTGTCATCAATAAGGCCACAGGTTGACCTTATGAAGGTTTATGAAACAATGTAGGGCCTAACTAACGTGAATTGCCAAGGGTAGGTGAGTCCAAAGCTAGAGGCATAAACGTGATGTGAGAGAGCAAGAATTTAAAGAGGGAGCTGAGGGGCAACATTTTCCACAGAGGATGGTGCATAGACGGAATGGACTGCCAGAGGAATGGTAAAAACAAGTACAATTACAACATGGAAAAGACACTTGGGCAGGTACATGGAGAGGGGAAGGTTTGAAGGGAAATTGGCTAACTCATTCCGTTTAGGAAACCTCGAATAAAGAATCATGCAGCACAGAAACAAACCCAATGTCTTCGGTTGGTGGAGGAGGAGACTATCGAGACAAGGCATGTTGTAGAAACTGACGCAAGTTACAGCGATGTGGATGGGATCTGGACTGGACGTTTCAAATATGTCAAGAAATTGGTGAGAGGAGAGGACATGACAGAGATAGGAACTGTTATAAGTGTTAGAATGATTGAAGACACTGATCCACAAGACGAGACATAGATACAGTGTTGGAGAGGGATTAGGGAACTGAAAGATCCCAGGCAGATTACCACCATCTCTTTGAAGGCCTGCATTCCCCTCTGTTGTCCTGGTGCTCACCAAGACAGCACACGCCTGGATTGAAAACTGGGAACTCCAGATGCTGTCTCAGTACAATAAAACTTAAAGTAGGGGTGGTGATTGAGCCTGAGGGGAGTCTGTACTGTGCTCTCCCTCCAGCACTATATCTGTGTCATGTCCTGTTAGCTGATGTTTGGAGCCCTCTCACTGCTCTCTGCTCTGTGCACTGTGAGTAATCTTACCTGGCGGCAGGATTTATTGAAGGCTCCCGACCTCCCTGACCTTTGACTCTCTGGCTGACCAATCGTCTTCCCAACCAGCAGTTGGCAAGTCTCTTGAGTCACGAACTCCCTGAGTATCTGTAGAAGACACACAAATAGGCAGAATGGGAAATTAGACTGATAATTGTGAGGGTTACACATGTAGAATGGCACTGAGCCCACAGAGATCTGGAAAATCCCAGTCTCCATTCCGGGCCTGTACTGCCTCATCTCTCTGGAGTGGAGAATTTTGTTGGCTCAGGATCTGGAGTAGCTGCAAGAGTAAGAGACGTTGATAGAGGCAGCAATTAGACCCACACGGTGAGGGACCCCACATGGAGAGATACTGAGTCATATCACCAGGGTTCAGGATCAAACAATTGTGCAAAAAGATAGGGTTTCGATTCATGTTGCACTGGGATGTGCAACCTGTGAGCAGGTGAAGTGAGAGTCTAGTGGCATTATGTGAGGCAATTTATCCAGAAACGCAACAAATGTTCTCTGGACACAGGTTCAAATCCCACCATTGCAAATGATTGAATGTGAATTAAATACTTCAAAAAAGTTATAATTAAAAACATGTAAGTGAGTATTAAACAATTGCTGATGTTAAGAGAAATCCATCGGCTCCATCCCTGTCTTTAGTGAAGTAATCTAAGATGGGACTGGGATATCACAGGGATTACAGAACAACAGCTGAGGGAGGGACAGGACAGGCAGCTCAATGCCCCAGGGGACAGATGCTGCAGGAAGGACAGAAGGGGAGCTGAGAGAGGAGGAGAGCTGCTGGTTGTGATTGGGTGAAACATCACAGCAGGGACTGAGAGAGGAGATTCCTGCGGGACCGCCCAGTGACGCTGTGTTCATGGAATTCATCAATAACAATGGGGCTTCCCTTTCCTCTGATTGTTCTACAGACCCCGAGAGCCCCGCCCTCCTGCTCCTTGACCTTCTCAAGATGGCGGCGCTGAAGCCCGCGCTCCCTCTTCCCTCAAACAAATGGCGGCTGTGACCCTGGGCCGCTTCCCTGATCAGAGACCGCCACCTCCTTCCCCGGGCCTGGAGGGGCTTTTTTGTTTTTTTTTAACCTGTATCCCGCACTTGTAAATTCTCTCCGCTCCTTTCTCCCAGCGA
Source organism: Hemiscyllium ocellatum (assembly GCF_020745735.1). Taxonomy (NCBI): domain Eukaryota; kingdom Metazoa; phylum Chordata; class Chondrichthyes; order Orectolobiformes; family Hemiscylliidae; genus Hemiscyllium; species Hemiscyllium ocellatum. Next base: position 242,853 of record NW_026869069.1, on the reverse strand, counting down.
GGCTCCCACACCCCGGCTCTGAGCGCCGCTCTCTGAAGCCGATCGCAGCCGCTGCCGGAGAAAGCAGCTCCATGTCTCTCTCTCTGTCCTGATCAATGTGACACTGCGCATGGGCCACATAGGCACCAAACTGCGCATGTGTCTGAGGTTAGCGGTGTTTATAGAGAATATTCATATCTGCACAGAATCATGGGTGAAATAGACATCATTAACAAATTTATTGTCGAGATAGAGACATAGAAATGTCTAGCACGCAAACAGATTGTTTGGTCTAACTTAACTATACTGGCCAGGTTTGTAAATTATCAATTGTTCTGGGAGTGTGAAAATAAGTTTCTTACTCTAGTTGCGTGAATCGATTAGAAATATGTACGTTATCAGATTTACATTTCAACTACTTCTTAAAATCTCACATTGATTTATGAGAGAGGTTTAATGCCCCACTATGGAGTGAGAATGATCACAATCGTGCAAAACAGTTTGCTTTCTGACCAATCATTCCCCGAGAATGCATTGGCTCCGCTCCTCACTCACTCTGGTTGGCGGACCGGCCTCTGTTCGGTCCTCCAGTTCCGCCCCTTCCTCCCAATTGCAGAGTTGATTCAGGCGGAACTCAGCAGGCTGAAGGACATGGGAAGTGAGAACTGATGCCTTGTGATGTGAAAATATCCCGAATCTTGGACGGAGAGACCTGAGTTCAATTCACAGTTTGTGCAGGTGTGTGGAAAACAACTTTGAACAGGTTCATTTGGAAAAACAAGGGAAGTCAGGAACAGATTAAAAACAAAAGAAAATGCATACAATGTCGTGGGGCTCTCAATGCTGTGATGAGTTTAGTCTTTAGGGTTTCAGGACCCCAGTGGGTCCCAGTACAGACTGTTCCACTCCTCGTGCACAGCCAGATACCACGAGTGTGGGGCAAAGTATTGTGGTGGGATATGGAGCTGCTTTTCTGGAAGGCCCTCAGTTTTGGAGGTGAAAATAGATGAGAAGGAGCAGGGTTTTGTATGCGGGATTACCTGTTCCCCTCCTTTTGCAGCATCTTATTATTGCCCTGACTTTACCTCGTACATGTTTGGTAGAGATCAGTGATGTTTCGTAAGCCCACAATATAAGATCTGCCACTCTGTTTAAGACGGCAGAAATCTCTTGTAGCACAATAGTCATAGAACAATACAGCGCAGAACAGGCCCTTCGGTCCTTGATGTTGCGCCAACCTGTGAACTGTTCTCAGCTCGTGCCCGTATACTATTCTAAAATCACCCATGTGCTTATCTAAGGATTGTTTAAATCTTCCTGATGTGGCTGAGTTGTCTACATTAGCAGGTAGTACATTCCACGCCCTTACCATTCTCTGAGTAAAGAACCTGCCTCTGACATCTGTCTTAAATCTATCACTCCTCATTTGCAGTTATGCCCCTCATGCACACTGACATCATCATCCTAGAACAACCCTTCCACTGTCTCCCCTATCTAAGCGTCTGATAATCTTGTATGTCTCTATCAAATTCACTCTTGGCCTTCTTCTTGCCAAGTAGAACAGTTTCAACTCTCTCAGCCGTTCCTCATAAGACCTCCTCTCCAGACTAGGCAACATCCTGGTTAGTCTCCTCTGCACCTTTTCCACTTCTTCCATGTCCTTCCCGAAATATGGGGACCAGAACTGCACACAATATTCCAAGTGCGGCCGCACCAGCGTTTTGTATATTTGCAGCATGATATTGCGGCTCTGGAACTCAATTACACTATGAATGAAACCTAACTCACCGTATGCCTTCTTAACAGTACTATCCACCTGGGTGGCAACTTTCAGGGATCTATGTACATGGATTCCAACATCCCTCTACACATCCACACGACCAAGAATCTTTCCATTGACCCAGTACTCTGCCTTCCTGTTATTCTTCTCAAAGTGCATCACCTCACTTTTAGCTGCATTGAACTCCATTTGCCAGCTCTCAGCCCAATTCTGCAGTTTATCCAAGTCCCCCTGCAACCTGTAACACTCTTCCACACTGTCCACTACTCCACCGACTTTAGTGTCTTCCACCTATGCCTGCGTCTAAGTCATTTCTAAAAGTGACAAACAGCTGTGGTCCCAAAACAGATTTTTATGGCACACCACTAGTAACTGGACTCCAGTTGAATATTTTCCATCAACCAGCACTCGCTGTCTTCCTTTAGAAAACCAGTTTCTAATCCAAACTGCTGAATCACCCTCATTTTCGTGTATCTGCATTTTCTCCAACAGCCTACGATGTGGAACCTTATCAAAAGCTTTACTGAAGTCCAGGTATACCATGACAACTGCCCTACCCTCATCTACATGCTTAGTCACCTTCTCAAAAAACTCAATGAGTTTTGTGAGACATGACCTGCCCTTGACGTAACCATGTTGATTATCTGAAGTCAAATTGTTGTTTGCTAGATGATTATAAATCTTATCTCTTATAATCCTTTCAAAACCTTTCCTACAACAGAAATCAGGCACACTGGTCATTACCTGGGTCATCTCTACTGCCTTTCTTGAACAAAGGCACAACACTTGGAATTCTCCAGTCCTCTGGTACTAAACCTGTAGACAATGACGACAGTCAATGTATCAAAGCCAAAGGCTCTGCTGTCTCCTCCCTAGCTTCCCAGAGAATCCTTGGATAAATCCCATCCGGCCCAGGGGACTTGTCTACTTTCACTCCTTCTAGAACTGAAAAAACCTGTTTCTAACTAATATTGATCCTTTCTAGTCTAATATCTCGTAACACATTCTTCTGCTCTACAATACTCTCCTTTTCCTGAGTGAAAACCGACGAGAAATATTCATTTGCACCTCTCTGAGCTCCACAGGGTACACACTCAACTTCCCTTTGATTGGACCTATTCCTACCCTATCCTCTTATTCCTCACATACGTATAGAAAACTTTAGTGTTCTCCTTTATTCTATTTGTTAAAGACTGCTCGTGTCCTCTCTTTGTTCTTCTTAACTCTCTCTTTAAATCCTTCCAGGCTGATCTGGAACACTCCACCTCCCCATCTGAACCAGTTTGCCTCATCAACACATAAGCCTCCTTCTTCTTCGTATCAAGCGATGCAGTTTCTGTAGTAAACCACGGTTCCCTTATCTTATCACTTCCTCCTTGCCGGACAGGACGCACCTATCAAGAACATGCAATGTCTGTTCCTTAAACCAGCTCCACATTTCCATTGTCTGCATCCCCTGCATTTTGCTACCCTATTCTATACATCCTAATTCCTGCCTAATTGCATTATAATTGTCCTTGCCCCATTGATAACTCTTGCTCTGTGACATGTACCTGTCCCTTTCCATCGCTAAACTAAACGCATCTGAATTATGGTCACTCTCTCCAAAGTGCTCACCTAAAACTAAATCAAACACCTGGTCTGGTTCATTACCAAGCACCAGATCCAATGTGGCCTCCCCACTTGTCGGCCCTTCGATATAGTGTGTCAGGAAACCCTCCTGTACACACTGGACAAAAACTAATCCATCCAACGTACTAGATTTATAGCATTCCCAATCAATGTTTGGGAAGCTAAAGTCCCCCATAATGACCACCCTGATACTTTTGCTCTTACCCAGAATAATTTTGCAAATCTTCTCTTCCACTTCCCTGCAACTCTGTGGAGGCTATAGAAAAATTCCAAGCAGTGTGACCTCTCCTCTCCTGTTCTAACCTCAGTCCACACTACCTCAGTAATCAAGTCCTTATCAAAAGTACTCTCAGCCACCGTTATACTATCCTTGACTAATATGACTTGCATGGACCCATTGCAGTGCTTCAAACTCCATGAGTAAAAAGTGAGGTCTGCAGATGCTGGAAATCAGAGCTGAAAATGTGTTGCTGGTTGAAGCGCAGCAGGCCAGGCAGCATCCAAGGAACAGGAAATTCGACGTTTCGCGCAAAAGCCCTTCATCAGGGAGATTCCTGATGAAGGGCTTTTGCCCAAAACGCGAATTTCCTGTTCCTTGGATGCTCCCTGTTCTGCTGCGCTTTAACCAGCAACACATTTTCAGCTTCAAACTCCATGAGGCAGCCATACTGTCTATGACCAACAGACTCAGTCTGGAATCTCCTCTGTCCTTAAGACCTTATACACTGCTTGCACTCCTCCATTTCCCCTTTGCATGGTCCCTTTCCAACCCATCCCACTTACATCACCCTACAATTGGAGCTGTCAAGGGCAGAAGTCTGTCAAATAGTCTCCCTAACATTTTCTATTCTCCTTTAAGATTTTAAAAAAATCATTCTCCTTAATCAATGTTTTGATCATCCATGAATCACCTTAGGAGATTTGCCATTGTGAAAGAATCAATACGATGCAAGTAGTTGTTGTTATTGCTGTACATTAGGAGAAACAGGAAGGACACATTCAAAATTCTAACAAGGAAGTCACTGATAGGTGCAGTCTATATGCCACCAAATAATAACATCACATTGGGATGGGCAATAAACAAAGAAATAACTAATGCCTGTAAAAATGTTACGGTTATTATCATCGGTGATTTTAATCTACGTGTAGATTGGTCAAACCAGCTCAGTCAGGGTAGCTTTGAGGAGTTCTTTACGTGTATCCATGATAGTTTTTTTTTACCAGTATGAAATGGAATTGACAAGGGAGCAAGCTATCCAAGATCTGGCCCCTGTGCAATGAGACAGGAATAATTAGTGACCTCAGAGTTAGGGATCCTCTCGGAAGAATTGATCACTGTTCGGTTGAATTTAATACATATGGAGAGTGTGAAGATAAAACCTAATACTTGGATCCTGTGCTTGGACATGGGGAACTACACTAGAATGAGGAAGAACCTGGAAAACGTAGACTGGAAACAAAGATTTTATGGTGGGACAGTTAATGAGCAGTGGAAGATTTTCAAAGACATTTTACAAAGTCCTCAGCAAAGGTATATTCCAGCCAAAGGGAAGGACTGTAAGAAAATGTGTTCTCTGTAATGGGTATCTAAGGAAAGTGATCAAATTGAAAGGCATACAAAGTGGCCAAAACCAGCATGAAACTAGAACTGGGAAAACTTTATAGGTCAACAGAAAGCCACAGAAGAGCTACAAAGATATGTCAGATAAAACATGAGAAAAATAAACTAGCATAGACTATAAAGACAGATAGGAAAACTTTATATTAACATACATAATGAGAAAAGAGTGGCTAAAGTAAATGTCGGTCCTTTGGAAAATGAGGAGGAGCATTTAGTGATGGAACATCAGAGTGGAGGATACTAATATCTTTCCAGTAATTAACAAAGAAACAAAGGTAAGTGAGGATTTGGAAACTATCATTTTAACAGAACAGCTAGTGTTGGACTGTTAGAAGGAATTGAGCTAATAAAAGAAAATTCTCCTGGCCATGACAGAATGTATCCCAGGGTACTAAAAGAGATGCCAGGAGAAATAGCAAATGCACTGACAGTAATTTTCCAAACTTCACTGGACATTGTGGCAGTCCCAGCAGATTGGAAAGCAGCAAAAGTGACAACACTATTTTAAAAAGAAGGTGGACAAAAAATGGAGAATTATACCCCAGTTAGCTTCTTCTCTGTAGCGGGAAAGATGCTTGGGTCTATTATCAAGGAAGAAATAGAAGGGACTTGACAGAAATTGTCCCAAAGTGCAGGTCATGTTTGACAAATCTTTTGGAATTCTATGAAGACATTTCGAGCAAGGTGGACAACGGAAACCAGTGGATGCAGTGTACCTGGATTTCCAAAAGGCCATCAACAAGGTGCTGTGCAAGAGGCTGTTTCATAATATAAGGGTGCATGGTGTTAGGGGTAGGGTATTAGCATGGATAGAAGATTGGTTGACTAACAGGAAGCAAAGTTTGGGGATAAATGCACATTTTTCTGGTTGGCAATCAGTGACTAGTATTTTGCCTCAGGGATCAGTGTTGGGACTGCGATCATTTAGAATTGATACAGATGATTTGGAGTTGGGGACCACATGTAGGGTGTCAAAGTTTGCATGTGAGACTAAGAGTAGCAGGACAAAGTGTGTGGAGGACTGTGAAACTTTGCAGAGGAACATAGATACATTGAGTGAGTGGGCAATGGTCGGTCATATGGAATATAATGTTCATAAATGTAAAATCATACTGTTTGGTTGGAATAACATTAAAAAAGAGATTATGACTTGAATTTTAAAAAGTTGCATTATTTGCTAAGCAGAGGCACCTGTGTATCCTACTGCATGAAGGTTGGTCACCAGGTACAACAACCAATTCAGAAGGCAAATGCAAGTTTGTCCTTCGTTGCTGAAGGGATTGTGCTCAAAAGCAGAGGTTATGTTCCAGCTGTATTGGGTGCTGGCGAGGTCACACCTGGAGTACTCCATGTAGTTTTTATCTCCTTCGTTGAGAAAGGATATACTGGTACTAGAGGGGGTGTAGAGGAGGTTTACTAGGTTGATTTCAGAGTTGAGGGGGATGGTTTAACAGAGACTGAGTAGGTTGGGATTATACTCATTGGAATTCAGAAGAATGGAAACATATAAAATAATGAATGAAATGGATAAAATAGAAGTAGAGAGGATGTTTGCACTGGCAGGTGAATCTAGGGCAAGAGGGAATCATCCTCAAGATTAGAGGCAGCAAATTTAGGACTGAATTGAAAAGGAAGTTCTTAACCTCAATGGAATTCATTGCGCAGGGAAGTAGTTGATGCTAGTTCAGTAAACGTTTTTAAAGCAAATATACCTTTTTTTCAAAAAAGAAATAATTAATTAAAGAATACAGTGAGAACTTGGGTAAATGGTTCTGCGTCCACGAAATGATCAGCCATGATCTTATTGAATGGCAGAACAAGCTCAAAGGGCAGGATGGCCTTCTCCTGTTCCTAGTTCTTATGTAATGCATTCCTCCCTCACTCGTGACTTGCAGATGCTGATGTTGGGTTAGGATGGACAAAATTAAAATTGACAGTACACCAGGTTATAGTCCAACAGGTTTATTTGGAATCACTAGCGCTGCTGCTCCATCAGGTGGTTGTGTGTTTTTAACTTTGTCCCTCACTCTTGCAATAAAAACCACGAAGCAGTGCGCATGCTCAAGCCAACAATGGTCCCCGGATGATTGATGTCAGCGGCGGACCAATGGAAGGGCAGGGGCGAGGCTGGAGGACCAGGCGGGGCAGTTGACCCTCCGACCAATCAGAGTGAATGAGAGGCGGGACTTGATTATAACATGTGATCATCCTCACGGACGGCGCGAATGTGCGGGCGGAGAGCTGTCGGTAAGGAAATAAATAAACAGCAGGAAGTGGGAGGGAAATGGTGTTGATCTGAGATGAGAGGTTTTGCAAACATTTGGTGCATATCGGAAAATACAAATTCGAAACTTACAGTCTCGTTTTGGCAGTGAATGGGAAAATGCCTCATCTCGCGATTGACTCGAGTAAGTGCCGCCATCTTTATTCGGGGCAACGATTCACTGGACACGTGCGTCCGCCAGCTTTGTAGGGGGCAAAGTTCAGAGGGGAGTATGTGGTAGAGTCATGGGGCAGGATTTGCACAGAGCATTTTCTCTGGATTTGTTTCGTCATTCATTTAAATGATTTGAGTGTGAATAGAGACGGTACAGTTAGTAAGTTTGCAGGTGATACCAAAATTGTTGGTGTTGTGGTCAGTGATAAAGATTATTTCAGAATACAATGGGATATTGATCAGATGGACGAATGGGCTGGGGAGTGGCAGATGGGTTTAATTTAGATAAATGTGAGGTGCAGCATTTTAGAAATGCAAATCAGAGCAGGACTGACACACTGAATTGTAAGGTCTTGGAGAGTCTTGTTGAACAAAGAGACCTTGGAATGCAGGTTCACAGTTCCTTGAAAGTAGAGTCACAGGTCGATAAGATAGTTAAGGCATTTGGTATGCTTCCCTTTATTGGTCAGAGCATTGAGTAAAGGAGCTGGACAGGACATTGGTTATGTCACTTTTGGAATATTGTGTGCAATTCTGGTCTCCCTCTTGTTAGAAGGAGGCACTGAAACTTGAAAGGTTTAAGAATTGATTTTCAAGGATGTTGCCAGGGTTGGAGGATTTGAGTTGCAGGGAGAGGCATAATAGGCTAGGGCCATTTTCCCTGGAGTGTCATAGGCTGAGGTGATGTTGAAGAGGTTTATGTAATAGTGAGGGGCATGGATAGCGTGAATAGACAAGCTGTTTACCCTAGGGTGGTGGAGCCCAGAACTAGAGGATATAGGTTTAGGGTGAGAGGTGACAGGAACTGAAAGAGCAACAAAAATTGTAACATTTCAAAGACATTGGAATAGGAAGGGTTCAGAGGGGTGTTGGCCAAGTGCTGGCAAATAGGAATAGATTAGGTTAGAATATCTAGTTGGCATAGACTGGTTGGACTGAAGAGTCTGTTTCTGTGCTAGATGTCTCTGACTGTGGGATCATAAAAGTGAACACTGCTCTGATTCGCCTCTGAGCTCCTTGATGTCTACTTGTTTGTTATCTAGCTTCCTCAGTCTCTGAGTGTATTTTTGCTCTGTTTAGTATTTTACTATTATGTTCACAGACCTTTTTGTAAATGAATTGTCCACTGCTGCCCGGCTCCTGGCCATCCTACAGAGGAGGTAGTACTGGATGTTTAGGAAAGGCCAGGGAACAAGAGAACAGTGATTCAAATACAGAGTACATGTATTTGGAAAGATGAGGAATGATTAGGGATAGTTAACATGGCTTTGTGTGTGGGAAATTTTCTCTCTCTCTCTCTCTCTCAAACTTGATTGAGTGTTTTTGAAGATGTGACAAAGATGATCGATGAAGGCAGACTGTGGACGTTGTCTATATGGACACTGAATGATGTTCCACAAAGCAGACTGGTTAGCAAGGTTAGATAACAGGAGGTGTTGGGAGAACTAGCCATTTGGATGCAAAACTGGCTTGAAGGTAGGAGGCAGAAAGTGTTGAAAGTGGTTTGCTTTGTGGACTGGAGGCCTGTGAGCAGCAGTGTGCTGCAGGAGTGGATATTGGGTCCTTAAATAATTGACTTGAATGTGAATATATGAGATACGATCAGTAGGTTTACAGAAGACACCGAAATTGGAGGTGTAGTGGACAATGAAGAAGGTTAGTTCAGAATTCAACAGGATCTTGACCAGATGGGCCATTGGGGCGAGGAATGGCAGACTGGGTTCAATTTAGACAAACGTAAGCTGTTGGATTTTGGAAAGGCAAATCAGGGCAGGACTTATACACTTAATGGTAAAGTCCTTGGGAATGTTGCTGAATATAGAGACCATGGAGTGCAGGTTCATTGTTCCTTGAAAATAGAGTTGCAGGTAAGCAGGCTAGTGAAGGTGGTGTTTGGGGTATGCTTATATTTATTGGTCAATGCGTTGTGAGTACAGAAGCTGGGACGTCAAATAGTGGCTGGACAGGACATTGATTAAGCCATTTCAGGAATTCTGTTTTAAGTTCGAAATTCCCTATTCTGATATTGTGAATCTTGAAAGAGTTCAGACAAGATTTACAAAGACTTTGCTAGTGTTGGAGGATTTGGGCTATAGGGAGAGGCTGAGTAGGCCAGGGTTAATTTCCCAGAAGAGTCAAAGAATGAGAGGTGACTTCATGGAGATTAATAAAATCATGAGGGGCATGGATAAGGTGAACAGCCAGGGTCTTTTCCCCCAGGTTAGGTGGGTTCAAAACAAAATCGCATGGGCTTATATTGAGAGGGCAAAGATTTAAAACGGATCTAAGAGGCAAGGTTTTCAAGCTGTGTGTGGTGTGTGTGTGGAATGAGCTGCCAGATGATGTAGTGGAGGCTGATACAATTACAACATTTGAAAGGCATCCGATTGGGTACGTGAAGAGGAAGAGTTTTGAATACTACGGACCAATTGCTGGCAAATGGGGCTCCATTTGTTGAGGATTCCTGGTTGGCATGGACAAATTGGACCAAAGATCTGTTTCTGTGCTGTACATCTCTATGACACTAATAAATGAAAATTAGATGTGTTCCTCTTTTGTGGAAAGCTCGCAGTAGCACAGATACTTGTTCTTGGAGATGAGAAGGTTAAGCAGTGATTTTGAACCAGTAAAAATTTGTTTCTAGGATATTTTCATTTGCAGAGAGAGGGGAATTGTTAACAATATCACAATTTTAGTAACTATTTTCAGGTAATTAGTAAATAATATGTGAACGTTATTTTATTCAGTATGTTCTGAGCATCTGGAACAGTCTGAATGGCAGCTGGACAGACTCAGCAGTTATTCATAAACAGATTTGGAATTTTACATTTTAAGGGAAGATTTGGGGGGGCTATGGGCAAATGGAAAGGGAGTTGGGACCGATTTGCAGCATCTCCAGAGGGAGAGGATACATCCCAAATGGGCTGAATAGCCCCCAGCCTCTGTGCTCTGTGATACTGCCCCGTTGACTGTGAATGTTGAAGCTCATCCCAGGGCAGAGAGAGGGAGGATCCCACCACTCACCTCACAACGGGCCCCGGATGATCGATGTCAGCGCATACCAATAGGGCCAGAGGGCAGTACTGGAGGACCAAGTCGTCCAACCAATCGGAGTGAATGAGGGCATCCTCCAGGCTGGAACTAAATAAAGGCACATATCGCAGAGATTTGAGAAACTGGAGACATGAGATAGGGAGCGTTCTGTGGCTGGTGAGGAATTATATAAATAAGGATGAGTTATGAGGCTGGATGAAGTGAGGTGATCAGGAGAGTTGAGGATGGAGGAATTTAGAGTTAGTGAGAATTGGAGTCATAATGTTATACAGCAAGGAAACATGCCCTGTGGTCCAACCAGTCCATGCCGACCATAATTGCAAACTGAACTAATTGTACCGGCCTCCGCTTGGTCCACATCCATCCAAATATTTCCTATTTATGTACTTCTCTGAATGTTGTTGTGGTTCTGTTCGCCGAGCTGGGAGTTTTTGTTGCAAACGTTTCATCCCCTTTCTAAGTAACACCTTCAGTGCTTGGGATGTCACCTAGAAAGGGGACGAAACGTTTGCAACAAAAACTCCCAGCTCGGCAAACAGAACCACAACAACAAGCAGCCGAGCTACAAATCTTCTCACAAACTTATCTGAATGTCTTTTAAATATCGTAATTGTATTCACAGCTTTCACTTCCTCTGGAAGTTCATTCCACACATTTTTTTTTGAAACCTTAATGTCTTTTCTCAAACCTTTCTCATCTCTTCCCAAAATGAATGCACCCGAGTTTTGAATCCCCCTCTTCCCCGGCTATCCCCCTTATCTACACTCTTTCTGATTTTAAAAAACTCTCATAAGGTCACCCCTCAACCTTCTGCACTCCATTGAAAAAATTCCCAGCCTATCCAGCCTCTCCTTATAATACAATCTCTCCATTCATGGCAACATGCTGGTCAATCTCTTCTGAACCTGCTCCAATTTAATAATATCCTTCCTATAACAGCACAACCAGATCTGGACAGAGTATTCCAGAAGGGGCCTTCCAACGTCCTGTACATCCTCAACATAATGTCCCAATTCCTGTACTCCAAGGTCTGAATAATGATGGTCAGTGTGCTGAGCACCTTCTTAACCACCCTGTCTACATGTAACACAAACTTCGAAGACGTGAAGCCCTCGGTCTCTTTGTTCCCATATCACTACTCAAGGCCCTACTTTTATTGAGTGTAAGTCCTACCCTCGTTTGTTTTGTCAGGATGTTATATTTTGCATTTATTCCAATCCAAAAAGTCCTTTTGAGTATAAAGGCATTAGGAGTATAATTCAGAGGGAAATCAGGAGGCAAAAAATGGACGTGAGATAGCTTTGGCGAATAGGGTTAAGGATAATCCAAAGAGCTTTTATAAATACATGAAGAACAAAAGGCTAACTAGGGAGAAAATAAGAGACCCGCAAAGATCAGCAAGGCAGCCATTGTGTGGAGCTGCAGGCGATGGGCGAGATAGAAAACCAGTGTTTTGCATCAGTGTTTACTGTGAAGAATTACATGGGAGATATAGAATGTGGGGAAATAAATGGTGACATCTTGAAAAATGTCCATATTACAGAGGAGGAGGAGATGCTGGATGAGTGGCTAAGGAGCTGGTGCAGGGGAAAAGGATTCACGTTTTTTCGATCATTATGATCTCCTCTGGAGTAGAGTTGACCTGCACAAGAAGGATGGATTGTACCTGAATTGGAAGGTGTCTAACATCCAGGCAGGGAGATTTGCTGGTGATACTCGGGAGGCATTAAACCAGTGAGGGAGTGGGTGTAAACCCAAGAAGATAGTGAGGAAAGAGACATGGCTGAGGCTGGTACAGTTCAGAAGTCAAATAGTCAAGGCAGGCAAGGGCAAGGCACAGAATGAAGTCGGACCGAGCAGTTGCACTGCATTTACCTCAATAGAAGAGACCTGACAGGGAAGGCAGATGAGCTTAGGGTATGACTTTGGACATGGCACTGGGATATTATAGCAATTACAGAGGCATCACCCAGGGATGGATAGGACTGGCAGCTTAATGTTCCAGGGTATAGATGCTATTGGAAGAATGGAAAGGGGGACAGGAGAGGGGGAGGAGTGGCATTTTTGATTCTGGATAGCATTATGTTTTTGCTTAGGGAAGATATTCCTGAAGTATGCCCAGTGAAGTTATTAGGTGGAACTGGGAAATAAGAAAGGGATGATCACCTTATTGGGGTTTTCTGCATGGATTTTGTCCGGGTGCTCCGGTTTCCTCCCATAATCCAAAAAGGTGCAGGTTAGGTGGAATGTCCAGGCTGAATTGCCCATAATGTTCAGGGATGTGCAGGTTGGCTGGCCCTGGGAAATGCAATGTTTCAGGGGGAGGTTAGGAGGCTCTCCAGGTCAGTATCAATGTGATGTGCTGAATGACCTGCTTCCACACTTGGGATTCTCTGATTATTCTACTAGTTTTAAAATAGTTACAGAAAATAATAGACCAGATCTAAAAGTTAAGGTTCTAAATTGGGCAAAGGCCAATTTTGATGGCACAAGGCAAGAACTTTCATCTGGCCCCTGCAGCCTGCTCTACCATTCAATAAAATGAGGGCTGATCTTTTCATGGCCTCAGCTCCACATTCCTGCTCTCTCACCATAACCCTTAATTCCTTTCCTGTTCATAAATCTAATTTTGCCTTAAAGGCATTCAAGTTGATAACGTCAAATGTTGGACTCAGCAGGGAATTCCACAGATTCACAACCTTTAGCTGAAGAAGCTCCTCCTGAACTCAGTCCTAAATCTGCTCCCCCTTATTTTGAGGTAATGCTCTGTAGTTGGACCCGCCCCCAGGGGAAATAGCCTCCCTGCTTCTATCTTATCTACTCCCTTCATAATTTTATTGTTTCCTCTCCAACCTCCCATTCTACTAAATTACAATGACGATAGAACCAGTTTTCTCAATCTCTCCACATACACCAACCCTCAACTCCCAACTCAAACTAGTGAACTTCCTCTGTACTCCCTGCAGTGCCAGTACATCCTTGCTAATGGAAGGAGACCAAACCTGTACACAGTACTCCAGGTGTGGCCTCCCCAGCCCCCTGTACAGCTGCAGCATAACCATCCCTCTAGCAATGAAGGACAATATTCCCTTCACTGCCTTAATTACCTGCTGTACCTGCAAACCAGCTTCCTGTGATTCACACACAAGGACACCCAGCTCCCTCTGCACAGCAGCCTGCTGCATGTTTACATCATTTCATCATCCAGTTTGCTGTTAGTCCGACAAAAATGGATGACCTCACGTATCCCAACATTGTACTCCATCTGCCAGATCCTTACCCACCCACGTAACCTCTCTGTATCCCTGTGCAGAATGACAGTGGTCTCTGCAGACACTGCTCTACCTCATCTTTGTATGAAATGTGAACTCTCACGCCGTATACTTGGTCCTCAACTCCAAAACATTTGTGTAAATTGCAAACAGTTGTAGTGCCAACACTAATCCAAACACCCATTTATCCCCATTCTGTATTTTTTGTTTGTTAACCGATCCTGTATCAATAATAATTACCCATAATGCTGTGCATCTTTACCTAATACAGCAGTCTTTTGTGTGGCAACTTACCGAATACCTTCTGGAAATCCAGGTACACCACCTCCCCCGAGTCCGCCTTGTCCAACGCTCTCGTCGTATCCTCAAATAATTCCAGGAAATCCATTAAACGTGACCTGCCTTTCATGAATCCATGCTGTGTCTGCGAAATGAGACAATTTCTACCCAGATATCTCACCACTACTTCCTCGAGGGATTCAAGCATTTTCTCCACTACAGAAGTTAAGCTAACGGGTCCTTTTTGAAAAATAATGTTATCAATTTGCAGCTTCCAGTCTGTCCAAACCATCCCAGAATCCAACAAATTGTAGTGAATTGTCACGAGTCTATTTGTTATTCCCCCACCCCCACCATCTTCTTTAGTCCCTCGAATGCATTCCATCAGGGTCAGGAGACCCATCTACCTTTAGGCTGTTATCTTTCCCAACATTGCCTCTTTACTGGGAGTGATTGTTTCTCTGTCCTCATCTGCCATTGCCTCCATAGGCCTGTGACAGTGAGAGTATATAGACAGTATGTTCCTGTTAAGGCCAAGGCTGGGAGATGTAGAGAATGCTGCCTGTCGAAAGAAATTGAGGGCCTGGTCAAGAAAATGAAGGAGGCATATGGGAGGTACAGAAAGCTGTATTTCTGAAAATCCCTAGAGGAGTATAGGGGCAGTAGGAGTATACTCGAGGTAAACCAGGAGGGCAAAAAGGGGACATGACATAGCTTTAGGAAATGGGTTTAAGGAGAATCCAAAGTGATTGTACAAATACACTAAGGACAAATGAGTAATCAGGCAGAGAATAGGTACCCGCAAACATCAAGGCTGTCTGTGGAACCGCAGGAGGTGAGAGAGGTTCTGTATGAGCGGAGAGGTTTTACAAACAAAATGTGCACATCGGAAAACACAAAGTTGAACATCCCAGTCTCGTGTTTTCAGTAAACGGGGACTTGCCTCAGTGTGGCTGCACCCATGAGTACGAGTCACCATCTTTATTTGGGACAAGAATTCACTGGACACGTGTGGAGCCGCCAGCTTTGTAGGGGGCAAGGTGCAGCCAGGCGCATGTGCAGCCTTTCTCTGGTACAGAGTCATTGGGCAGGATTTACACAGAGCACATTCAAACTCAGAGAAATGGATGTTAATTTCTGGATTTGTTTCGTCATTCATTTAAATGATTTGGTATCGTAAATGAGTTTGCAGGTCATATAAAATTGGAGGTATTGTGGATAAACAAGAAGGTTTCCTCAGATTACTATGAGATATTGATGAGATGGGGTTTAATTTTGATAAATGTGACGTGCTGCATTTTGGAAAAGCAAATCAGGGCAGGACTTATACACTGAATGGCAAGGCCCTGGAGATGTTTGCGGAACAAAGAGACCTTGGACTGCGGGTTCATTGTCTTTGCAAGTCAAGTTGCAGGTAGATAGGATGATGAAGAAGGTGTTCAGTATGTTTTCCTTTATTGGTTCGAGCGTTGAGTATAGGATGTGGGAGGTCCTGTTGCTGTACAGGACATTCGTTAGGCCACGTTTGGAATATTGTGTGCAGTTCTGGCCTTCCGATCAGAAGGGTGCTGTGAAACTTGAAAGGTTTCAAAAAAGACTTCCAAGGATGTTGTTAGGGTTTGAGATTGAGCTACAGGTTGAGGCATAAAAGGCTGGGACTGTTTCCCCGGAGTGCCATAGGCTGAGCGGTGATGTTATGGAGGTTTATACTATCATGAGGGGCATGAATAGAGTAAACGAACAAGGTGTTTTCCCTGGAGTGGTGGTGTCCAGAAGTAGAGGGCATTGCTTTAGGGTGAACGGATAAAATTTCAAAGGGGCCTAAAGGACAACTCTTTCATGCAGTGGGTGGAATGAGCTGCCAGAGGAAGTGATGGAGACGCGTACAACTAAAACATGTTAAAGGCATCTAAATAGACACATGATATGATTAGGAAGCGTTTACAGGGATATGGGCCAAGTGCTGGCAAATGGGAATAGATTAGGTTCGGATACCTGGTTGGCTTGGATGAGTTAGACCGAAGGGTCTGTGTCGGTGCTATACATCTCTATGACTGTGGGATCATAACAGCTTATACTGCTCTGCTTCATCTCTGGGCTCCCTCATGACCACTTTGTCAATATCTAGCTTCCTCAGTCTCGAACAATGGGTGTATTTTTGGTCTGTTTTGTATTTTACTATTACTTTTACAGATAATTTTGTAAGTTAATTTTTCACTGCCGCCCAGCCCCTGACCATGTGCTGCTTATTAATATTTTTCTGGAAAATCTTTGACAGTCAAGAATTCCTTTTTCCAATAAGCAAGTGTATTTTCCTTCCATTTCTGACTATCAAATTCTGAACCATTTTCATTCACTGTAATCCATTTTGCAATCCCTGAAACATCAACTGTGTTTCTCCTTCCACTGATTCCAGTGATTCAGTCCCAAAGCCCTGTTGCCTGTGGAGAGGGTGATGTTTGATTTTCTTGTACAGCTGCAGTTTGTGTGGTGAAGGTGCTCCCACAATGTGGTTGGGTAAGAGACATTACAGAGTATTCATTACAGCAACAGTGATGATGTGAAGATAATGTCCAAATCAAGAACAGTTTGTAGTTTCATTATCATGCTTATAATTTCGCAAAAATATTATTGCGAACTTTAGACATAAGGCCAGAGATGGTGATATTAGGTCAGACAACCAAAAGCATTGCCAAATAAGCAGGTTTTGAGGAATGTCTTAAAGGAGGAAAGCAGACCTATGAAGGTTTGGCTGTGAATTTCAGACCTTGCTGCTTTGGCAACTGTAAAAGCAGCCACACAGGTGAGGTAATGAATTACCAGATCATTGGGAGTCTCGAACAGAATGGGTTGTCGAGGTCTCATAGGGTGTGTGATGCAGCGAGCTAGGGATCATCACAACCAGGAATTACATCAAGGGTGAGAATTTTAAATTGAGGGATGTGGGCCGGATGCTGGCAGGTGAGACTAGATCAGGTTGGAATATCTGGTCGGCATGGACAGGTTGGATTGAAGGGTCTGTTTCCATGCTGTACATCTCTATGGCTCTATGTTGTTGATTATGAATAGCAGACTTTTGATGGATCAACAAGTTTTGGTACGAGGGAGAACATGGGCAGCAGAGATTTAATTTTTGTTGAGATTACAGGGAGGTTGAATGTGGGAAGCTGGTCAGGAATGTGTTTGTATAAAGAGAATATATGAGCTGAGACAAGGGTGGAATCAGCTAGAAATAGTGGTGTTGGAGTGGGACTGGACTGTCCCCCTCACCTCACCTCTGGGATTCAGCTGGTTGTCAGGTTGTGAATCAGGCGGTAACACAATCGGGAGCTGAGTGGCCCTGGTGGAGCCTAAAATGAGTGTCACTCAGCTGGCTGTTGCTGAGCAGCTTCTGCTTGGTAGCCCTGTTGATGACATCTTCCATCACTTTACTGCTGATCGAGTGTGGACTGACAGAGGGAAATTTCCTGGATTGGATTGCGCTGTGTTTTTGTGTTGAACATCCCTGGGCAATGTTCCACATTGTCGGTAGATGCCAGTGCTGGAGCGGTACTTGGCTTGGTGGGTGGCAAGTTCTGGAGCGCAAGCCATCAGTCTTATTGCCAGAATACTGGCAGGGCCGATAGCCTTTGCACTACTTAACCCCTCCATCAGTAAGGGTGGGGATATCTGTGATGCTTCCTCCAATGAGTTGTTTAATTGTCCATCACTGTTCACAACTGGGTGTGGCAGAACTGCAGAGCTCTGATCTGTTCCATTGGTTGTAGAATCACTTAGCTCTGTCACTTGCTACTGATGCTGTTTGATATGCAGATGGTCCTGTTAGGTAGCTTCACCAGGTTGGCACTTCATTTTTAGGTATGCCTGGTGCTGCTCAAGGCATGCCCTCCTTTCCTGTCCGTTGTGATGGGTGAGTGCAGGATGTACAAACCCATGAGATTACAGATTGTGTTGGAGTACAGTTCTGTTGCTGTTGTTATCCCACAGTGCCTCAGAGAGATCCAGTTTGAGTTCCTACATCTGTCCCATTTAGCACGGTGATAGTACCACTCAGCACAAGGGAGGTTTTTCTCAGCTTTAAGCCAAGACTTATATCTCCAAAAGGAATGTGTGTTGGTCGCTCTTACCAATACTGTCATGGACAGATGTATCTGCAGCTGGTCAATTCATAACAATGAGATCAAGTATGTTTTTCCCTCTTGTTGGTTCCCTCACTACCTGCTGCAGACTCCGTTGAGCAGCTATATCCTTTAGGACCTGACCAGCTCTGCCAGTAATTCTGTTGCAGAGCTAGTCTCGATTGTGGACATTGAAATCCTGTACCCAGAGTACGTTTGACACCATTTTACTTCCTCAGTGCTTCCTCCAAATGTTGTTTAACATGAAGGACAACTGATTCATCAGCCAAGGGAGGACGATATGTGGTAATCAGCAAGAGTCATGAGACTTCCTGCTGTCCGGAGCCAATGCTGAATCCTCCCAGGGCAATCCTCCCTGTCTGTACACCACCTCTGCCGGGTCTGTCCTGCCGGTGGGACCAGACATATCCAGAGCTTTCACGAGAACGTGAAGACTGCAGATGCTGGAGATCAGAGTGGAGAGTGTGGTGTTGCAAAAGCACAGCAGGTCAGGCTGATGAAGTGCTTAGGCCCGAAATGTCGATTCTAATCTTCTCCTCGAATGCTGCCTGACCTGTTGTGCTTTTCCATCACCACACTCTCGATATCTGGTGTCTGGTCATTGTCTGTAAGGGTTGATTTCATGAGTATGAGTATGTCAGGCTGTTCCTTGATTGGTCTGTGAGACAGCTATGCACATTTTGGCACCAAACTGCAGATGTTAGTCTGGAGGACGTTGCACCATCGAGCGGGCTGATTCTGTGGTTGTATTTCCTAATGCCCTGTTCGATGCCAAGTGGTCCATCCAGTTTCATTCCTTTGTTGAGACTTTGCAGTGATTAATACAGTGAGTAGCTGGCTGGGCCACTGTCAGGTTGGCAGGAGTTTTTCCGCCATTGACAATGGTTCCATGGAGATCAGGAGATTCCTAATTCCAGTTATTTTTTCTTGAATTCAGATTCCACAATCTGCCAAGACCGAATTGGAACCAGGACTTCAGTCGTTTGTTGCAATATTCTGGATAGAAGTTACGTACACCAGGTTTGTTCGCTCACTTTTAAAATCACTTACCCCGGTTTTGTTTCTTTGTGAAACACTGTCCATCATCCTCTCTCCTCCATCCTTCTCTCCAACAACCAGACTTTTGAGTCCATGGAGTTTCACTGTCACTAAGACTGAGGTAATCGGATATTTTGCTTCCCTCCCTCCCACTAGCCCACCGAGTCAAACTGCATCACCGAGTGTTCCTGGTTTTTGTACAAAACAGACATCTTTCTCCAATCTCATGTGAAGCCTTATCAGAGCTCATCTTGACCCTTTACCCTAATTTCAGTAAACTATAGACTTTCCAACTCTCTTTCCTCCTCCCCCTCCTCATCAGTCCCCCTCACCGATTCACAGATATTGTTCCTTGTTCTGTCTTTTCTGGTTATGTCCTTCTCTCCCAAAATCCTGCTCCATCTGCACTCTCCCCTTCCTTTCTGAATTCCTTGCATTTGGTGTCCTTAGTCCCTCCTGTATCTCACCTACATACTGCCAGGAGGTGACATTGTGCAAAAGCACCATGTTAGGTTTCACATGGACACTGACATTGCCCAGCTCTCCCTCCCCAACATCCCTCTCCATTACTCCACTGTTATTCCGTTATCAAACTTCTTACCACATTCACACTACTCAATTAGCTGCAGTTTCCTCCGACGAAACATTGTAATGGTTAAACCCATGGCCTGATAAATTACTTTCCATTACTGCTGAGCCTCTCCCTCTCACTGAGAACTCTCTTAGGCAGAACTACACTCTTCACAGTATTGATGTCATATCTGACCCCAAGCTGACCTTCTGATCAGGCATCTACACAATCACAAACACCAGGAATTCCAATCTCTTGAACGTTGTTTATCTCCTCCTCACCCCAGTTCCATTGCTTCTTCCCCGCGTCTGTGTCGCCTTACATTTGATGAATCTGAAACGGAACCCTTGATTCCGTGAGAGAGCCAGAATTTGGTTTCAGACTCCCCTATGGTGGGAAACTATTTATCTTGTCAAAACCCTTAAGAATCTGGTGGTGGGATCTGATTGTAGGTGATGGAACTTGCAGAGAATGATGTGTTGTATCTGGGTGGAAGGTAAGGACTTGGGGAGGATTCTATCTTTGCAGTTGGAGGTGTGGGTTTTAAAGGCAGAGATGCGTGAAGTGGAGGAGACACATTCGATGGTATTGATCATGTGGGATGGAAAATTGCGGTCCTTGAAATACGGGGCCATTTGGTATGTTCAGGATTCAGTGGAACACTGCAGTAAGCATGAGACAGAGACGTTGGCCAGGGAACAGGCTCATGTGTTAAAGTGACAGGCAGCTGGAAGCTCAGGGTCTGTTTTTGCAGCAGAACGTAGATCATCAGTCGCCATTTCCGCCACCTCCACTGAGATGCTGCCAGACACAGGTTGCTGTCTTCTCCATTAACAACTATGCACCCTCCCAGCCAGCTCGTAATCCATTCCTTTGTCTTTCCAAATGTTCCAGTCTCTCTTTGAGTTCTGTCCTTGCCTAGTATTAACTCGTAAACCCCTATCTCCTACAGAACAAAGAAACTTGTCAGGTTAGTTGAATTGGCCAAGCTAAATTTCCCATAATGCTCAGGGATGTGTAGGTTCGGTGCATTAGTCAGGTGAAATATACAGTAATAGGGTAGGGGAATGGGTCTGGGAGGGATATGCTTCAGAGGGACGCTGTGGAACTTTTGGGCCGGATGGCCTGTTTCCACACTGTCAGGATTCTAATTTTCCCAGTTCCCATCGGTTCTGAGGAAGGGCCACTGGACAGATTTCTGTTCCCAGATGCTGCCAGACCTGCTGAGCTTTCCCAGCACCTCCTGCTTGTTGTTCCTGATTGACACCATCCATCCACCTTCCGGGTTTGATTCAGGCAGGGGGAGGATCCCACCACTGACCTCACAATGGGGTCCAGCTGATTGGTGGCAGCTTCGGACCAATAGGAAAAGGTGGTGGGACTGGTGGACCAAGTGGAACCAGCTGGTCATCCAAACAATGGGAGTGAATGAGGGGCGTGGCCAGTGGGATGACACGTCACCAGTAACTCCGCCTGTGCAGTGTCACGTGACTCGGCTGTTGGTGAATGTGGGAGACACAAACAGGGAAGGGGAGAGTGGCCTCGGAGACAGGGAGATAATGAGTCACTTTAGGCTGGGAAGTTTTAATTACACTCTGTGCGGGTCGTTAGTCTGAATTAGAAACTGCCTGCAGTTTGCAGCAGATGGGAAAACGGCTGCGGTCCTGAGGCAGTGATAGTACCTGGGATATGGTCGTCATCTTTATTGGGGGCAAGGTACAGTGAGGCGCATGTGCATGTCCCTTTCCTAGGATGGGGTGGGGCTTACGATTTGAAGAGAGGTATTTACACATCAAGCACATACTATGAGAAAAGTATGTCTTTATATTCTTCCTGTACTGACTGTGAGTTTGGTTTTGTGAATTCATTTCATAGGATATCAATTCAGAATAATTGAGGCTGGGATCTCAAAGTTTTTACAGTCATTGGAGTCATCAGGATCTGAATATCATTGGCATTTAACTGTGGAAGGAGAAAGGTTTGTCTGTTCTGTCTGTGGGAAAATATCTCCAATATTTTTGTTAAGCAGAAAGATGTACAAATTCGTGATTGGATCACCCTTTGTGTGTGTGCACTGTTCTGGGCCCTGCAGCTGAGGAAGGAGATATTGTCCTGAGAGAGAGCACAGATTTATCCAAATTACACCTCGTCTCTTTATAAGAACTGTCTGATTTAGACCCAATCACCCACTTCATGATGTTAACCTGTCAACTTCATATTTTCAATTCCCTGCAAACTTCCCATTAAAAATCCTTTTGGACTCAAATTCCAGTACCTTTTCAGGTGGAATGTTCCAGATTCTGACAACTGTCTGTTCATTCAGAAACTGCTCTGGTCAATGTTGACTCTGGGATTACAAGGGACTGAATTGAAAGATAAGATGCTGTTCCTGAGCTCCCATTGAGATGCATTGGAACAGTAGAGGAGGCTGAGGGCAGTGTAGGTATGAGCAGACAATGACAATGACAGGGCTGCACTGTGAGGGCTGCTTGGCTCAATGAGAGTGTTTTGGAGTTGGGTGTAAACAGACTGATGTGAGACAGGGAAACGGTGAAGCTGAAACTCCGTTTTAGTTCAGGCTGTTCAGAAATTCACATGGTCCCAATGGGAACCGCCAGTTTTTAAGTGATACCTGCGGAGTATTTGTTAACATTTTTAATGTATTTTTAGTGAGGGCAGTTGAGAGTTAACCACATTGCTGTGGGTCTGGAGTCACATGTTGGCAGACCAGGTGAGGATGGCCATTTCCTTCCTGACAGGACATGAGTGAACCAGATGGGTTTTCTAACAATCGACAATAGTTTCATGATCATCATTCGCCTTTTCATTCTAGATTGTATTGGATTCCGATGCTGCCATCAGCCATGTTGGGATTCTAACCCTAATCCTCGGAACACTGCACATATCACTCATCTGGCAGGAATACCATTAAGCCATTGCCTCAATTTTTAGCAATGTTTAAAAGAAAGTTCCATCATTCTACGTGTACAATGTGAGATAAAATACTGCAACGTCCATGTGTCAGCCTCTCCACAAGGTCAATCAACACAAATTTGTTTGGGGGCGAAATATTGCACTTTTTTGGGGGGTGGGGTTTATTAAACAAAAATGAATCCAAATAAAAATCTGATGGCACGGACATGTAATTTCTGAAGCCGGAGGGGGATTACAGAGACAGGGAGAGTTGTGGGGCTGGAGGGGGATTACAGAGACAGGGAGGGTAGTGAAGCCGGAGGGGGATTACAGAGACAGGGAGGGTAGTGAAGCCGGAGGGGGATTACAGAGACAGGGAGGGTGGTGAAGCCGGAGGGGGATTACAGAGACAGGGAGGGTGGTGAAGCCGGAGGGGGTTTACAGAGACAGGGAGGGTGGTGAAGCCGGAGGGGGATTACAGAGACAGGGAGGGTGGTGAAGCCGGAGGGGGATTACAGAGACAGGGAGGGTGGTGAAGCCGGAGGGGGATTACAGAGACAGGGAGGGTGGTGAAGCCGGAGGGGGATTACAGAGACAGGGAGGGTGGTGAAGCCGGGGGGCGGATTACAGAGACAGGGAGGGTTGTGGGGCCAGAGGGGGATTGTTGTCCAAACATCACTGTGGTGTACATGGACTGCAGCATTTCAGGGAGGCGGTTAACCACCACTTTCTCCAAGACAAGTAAAGGTGGCCAATAAATACTGGTCTGGGCAGCAATGGCAACCCCCAGTGAATAAAACCAAGCAGTGACCTCTCTGAGCTGACTTGCTGTGAAGTTAAAAACCTCTGGAAATGGAGTAGGCAGAGAAGAGAAACAGTGACATTTCACAGCTGCCCTCAGAGAGACCTCACCCTTGGAAGTACTCAGAGCCGGGGATCAGCTCAGTGAGTTTCAGTCTCTTCAAACATCAATCTTAGTCAGTTTTATTTTATTAAATCTACAATCATGAGTCAGGTGAGGATTTCTTTTTAATGTCTTACGGTCTCTTGATTGAAAGTTTAAGATATAAAACGTAAGCAATAAGTTATTCTCAGGCAGTATTTTTCGAGCAGTAAGACTGTGCCTTTGTCTTGGTCTGTAGGTTGTTAAGGCGGAGAGATGGCCTGTTGTAGAGTGGTGTGCTGTTCCTGTCGGGTGCGGAAGATTAGGGAGAGTTTCAATGAACCTGATGATTTGTCTGCAGGAAGTGTGATTGCAAATCCTATTGGATCACATGGATTGGTGGAGGAGTGATTAAAGGCAGTTAGGAATTGACAGGAGCCGGGGAGTGTGATAGGCGGCAGTCTCAGGATACTGCAGATACAGTCAGGTATGAGGGTTACCTCCAGAAAAGCTAGGAGGGGTAGGTAGGTACTGCAGGAGTCTCCTGTGGCTATCCCCATCTCAGACAAGTGTACTGTTTTGGAAAATGTAGGTGGTAATAGACTTTCAGGGGAAAGTAGCACTGACAGCCAAGTTACTGGGACTGAGACTGGCTTCTAACATAATGTGAGGTGTATCCAGTTCCACACGATCGATGGTGATAGGGGACTCTCTCGTCAGGGGCACAGTCTGCCGTTTCTGCAGGTGACAGTGAGAGATCAGAATGGGGTGGTGCTGCCCTGGTGCCAGTGTCAAGGATATCTCTCAGAGGGAGCAGAACATTCTCAAAGGGGAAAATAACCAGTGGGAGGACATTGTACATTGGTACCAATGACATAGGAAGGGGAAAGCATGGGGTCCTGAGGAGCAGGGAGATTTGCTAGTGCCACTCGGGAGGCATTAAACCAGTGAGGGAGTCGGGGTAATCCTAAAGAGATAGTGAGAAAAGAGGTGAGTCTGAGGCTGGTACTGTTCACCAGATCAGACTGTCAAGGCAGGCAAGAGCAAGTCACAGAATGAGGTGCGACGGACCAGTTGCACTGCATTTATTTCAGTGCAAGAGACCTGACAGGTCAGGCAGGTGGGCTCAGGGTATGGTTTTGAACATGTGACTGGGATATTACAGCAATTACAGAGGCAGCACTCAGGGATGGATAGGACTAGCAGCTTAATGTTCCAGGGTATAGATGCTATAGCAAGGGGACAACAGAGCAGGGGGAGAGGTGTTTTTGATTTGGGTAACATTATGGCTGGGCTTCGGGAGGATATTCCTGGGAGTACATCCAGGCAAGTTATTTGGGTGGTACTGAGAAATAAGAAAGGGATGACCATCTTACTGGGATTGTATTATAGACTCTCTCCCAATAGTCAGCGGGGAATTGAGACACAATTTTACCGGCAGACCTCAGTTATCTGTAAAACTATAGTTGCAATGATAAGGGGTTTTAACTTTACCAACATGGCCTCGGAGTGCTGTAGTGTTAAGGGCTTGGATGGAAAGGTATTTGTTCAGTGTGTACGAGAACATTTCTGATTGAGTTTGTAGGATGTACCTACTAGAGAAGGAACAAAACCTGACCTGTTTCCTTTATTCATTCACAGGATGAGGCTGTCACTGGCTCGGCCAGCATTTATTGCTGCGTTTACCCAGAGGGCAGTTAAGAATCAACCACGTTGCTATAGGTCTGGAGTCCCATGCTGACCAGACCAGGTAAGGTTGGCATTTTCCTTCCCTAAAGGTCATGAGTGAACCACATGGGTTTTTTCAACAATTGACAATGGATTCCTTGTCGTCACTAGATTATTTTTTCCAGATATTTATTGAATTCACTTTCCAAAATCTGCCGTGATGGGATTCAAACCCTTGTCCCCAGAACGTTATCTGGGTCTCTGGATTAACTGTCTAGTGATAATTTCACTCCATCATCACTGCCTCTTAGGAAATGAGGCAGGGTGAGTGACTGAGTTATCAGTGGGGCAGCACATCAGCACCAAAGATCCCACAGTATTGTGGCTCAGTGGTTAGCGCTGCTTCCTCAGCACCAGAGACCTGGGTTTGATACCAGCCTCAGGCAACTGTCTGTGTTGGAGTTGGCACATTCTCCCCAGTGTTTGTGAGGGTTTCCTTCGGATATTCAAATTTACTCCTACAGTCCAAAGATGTGTAGGTTAGTTGGATGAACCATGTTAAATTTCCCATAGTGTCCAGATGCAGTATATGAGGTTTTGGGATGTGCAGGCAAATCTCTGCCTGATGTAAAAAGATCGTTTTGAGGTCCTGGACAGAGCTCAGTGAGGTGTGGCTGAACGTTTTACATTTCCCGTGGCGGTAAGGGAAGGTCAAAGGTGTGGAGCATGTGTTGGTGGGAGGGTGTGGACCTAACAAGGGAGGTGCAGAGGGAATGGTCTCTGTGGAACGCAGATAGCGGTGGGGAGGGAAATATGTCTATGGTGGGGTCTGACTTTAGGTAGCAGAAATAAGAGGTTAATGCGCTGTATCTGGAGATTAGTGGGGTGGAAGATGAAGACCGCAGGGCTGTATTCTTTATTGTGGCTGGAGGGGTGGGGTAAAGGTGGAGGTGCGGGAAGTGGAGGGTATGTGTTGGAGGGCATTGTTGATCAAGTCAGAGGAAAGTTACGGTCCTTGTAGTAGGCCTTTCTGGGATGTCCTGGAATAGAATCCAAAGAGATTAAACAAATATATCACAGACAAAAGATTAACTGGACCAGAGAATAGGACCCCTAAAAGGTCAACAAGGCTGTCTATGGAACCACAGGGGGTGTGAAATATATGCAAATATTTCACGTCATTTTTACTGGAGAAGTATATGGAAGCTCGAGAGTTTGGAGAAATAAACAGTGATAACTTGAAAAGTGTCCATGTTACAGAGGAGGTGGGACTGGATGTCTTAAATCGCATCAAGGTGGATAAAGCCCTGGAACCTGATCAGGTGTATCCTGGAACTTTCTGGAAATCTAGGGAAGTGATTGTTGGGCCTCTCCTGAGGTATTTGTATGTTTGATAGCGACAGGTGAGGTGCCATTATTTTAAAAAAGGTGGTAAGGAGGGGCCATGGAACAAGAGAACAGTGAGCCGGAAGTCAGGCAGGCAAGTTGTTCGAATGGACAGGAATCCATCTATTTGGAAAGGTAAGGAATGATCAGGGAGAGTCACTGTGGCTTTGTACATGCACAATTGTGTTTCACTAACTTGAGTGAGTGTTTTGAAGTGACAAAGAAAATTGATTAAGCCAGGCGGTGAATGTTGTTTATATGGACATTCAATAAGGTTCCACAAAGCAGACTGGTTAGCAGGGTTAGATCACATGGAATGCAGGGAGAGCAAGCCATTACAAAACTACCTTGAAGGTAGGAGACAGAGGATGATGATTGAGGGTTGCTTTGCGGACTGGAGGCCTTTGAGCAGCAGTGTGCTGCAGGGATGGATATTGGGCCCTTAAATAAATGACTTGGATGTGAATATATGAGATATGGTCAGTAGGTTTACAGAAGACACCAAAATTGGAGGTGTAGTGGACAGTGAAGAAGGTTAGTTCAGAATACAACAGGATCTTGATCAGATGGGCCATTGGAGCAAGGAATTGCAGACTGAGTTCAAATTAGATAAATGTGAGCTGTTATATTTTGGAAAGGCAAATCAGGGCAGGACTTATGCATTTAATGGTAATGTCCTGGGGAACATTGCTGAACAATGGGACCTTGGAGTGCAGGTTCATAGTTCCCTGAAAGTAGAGTCACAGGTAGGCAGGGGAGTGAATGCAGCATTTGGTACGCTCCCCGTTACTGGTCAATGCATTGAATGCAGCTGTTGTGATGTCATATTGTGGCTGGACAGGGCACTGATGAAGGCCCTTCTGGAATTCTGTTTTCAGTTCCAATCTCCCTGTTCTTGGAATAATGTTGAGAAACTTGAAAGGGTTCAGAAAACATTTGCAAGGACTTTCCTGGGGTTGGACGATTTGAGCTATTGGGAAAGGCTGAATAGGCTGGGACTATTTTCCCTGGAGATTTGGAGGCTGAGAGGTGATCTTATAAAGTCATGAAGGGCATGGATAAGGTGAGCAGTCAGGGACTTTTTCCCCAAGTTCGGTGGCTCCAGAACGAGAGGGTACAGGCTTAAGGTGAGAGGGAAAAGATTTAAAGGGGATTTAAGGGGCATTGTGTTCATGTTGAGGGCATTGCAAGTATGGAATGAGCTGCCAGAGGAAGGGGTGGAGGCTAGTACAATTGCAGCATTTAAAAGGTGTCTGACTGGGTACTTGAAGAGGGAGGTTTTAGAGGGATAAGGGTGAACCGCTGGCAAATGGGACTCCATTAACGCTCTCCGTTAATGGTCAATGCATTGAATACAGAAGCTGGGACGTCATATTGTGGCTGGACAGGACGTTGATTAAGCCACTTCTGGAATTCTGTTTTCAGTTTGAATTTCCCTGTTCTGGGAAGGATGTTGTGAAATTTGAAAAGGTTTGGACAAGATTTACAAAAACGTTACCAGGATTGGAGGATTTGGGCTACAGGGAGGGGCTGAATAGGCTGGGGCTATTTTCTCTGGAGAGTCAAAGACTGAGAGGTGACTTCATTGAGATTTATAAAATCACGAGGCACGTGGATAAGGTGAGCAGCTGGCATCCTTTTTCCTCAGGTTAGGTGGGTCCAAAACTAGAGCACATGGGTTTAAGTTGAGAGGGCAAAGATTTAAAAGGTATCGAACTGGCAACATTTTCAAGCTGAGTGTGATGTGTGTATGGGAGGGGCTACCAGATGAAGTAGTGGAGGCTGAAAAATCACAACATTTAAAAGGCTTCCAATTGGGTACATGAATAGGAAGGGTTTTGATGGATACAGGCCAATAGATGGTAAATGGGAATCCATTAGTTTAGGATTCCTTGTTGGCACAGACGAATTGGACCGGAGGTCTGTTTCTTTGATCTTAATAAATTAAGATGCATTCCTCTCTTTTGTTTCGAGCTAGCTGAAGCACAGATAATTATCCTTGGAGCTGAGAAGGTGAAGCAGTGATTTTGACCTGGCGCAGATTTGGTTCCAAGGTCTTGAATTTGCAAAGAGAGAGAGGAATTGTTAACCCTGTCACAATTTTTAGTAACTACGTTCAAGTAATTGGCAAATAATACAAGGTGAAAATGTGAACACTATTTTACTCAGTAAGTTCTGAGCATCTGGAACAGTCTGAACGACACAGATTCAGCAGGTATTTTGAAACAGACTTGGAATTTTACTTTTTAAGGAAAGATTTGGGGGTAGTTGGGACATATATGCAACATCTGTAGAGGGAGAGAGGACAGCTCCAATGGGCTGAATAGCCCCCAGCCCCTGTGCTCTGTGATACTGCCCCATTCACTGTGAATGATGAAGCTCATCCCAGAGCAGAGAGAGGGAGGAGCTCACCTCTCAATCGGCGCCGGCTTGATTAACGGCAGCTCCAGACCAATAGGAGGAGAGTCTGTGTGGTCCTGCAGCCAATGGGAGTGAATGAGGGGTGTGGCCAGCAAGACGACACCTGTCCATGAGCTGTGCAGGTGCAGTGTCACTGGGTGGGGGTGGGAGAGACAGCAGAGACTGGGACAGAGGCTGTCGGATCTGAATTACAAACTCCCGGTAAATTAAAACCAAAAGAACTGCAGATGCTGTAAATCAGAAACAACAACCAGGAGGGTCTGGAGAAGCTCAGCAGGTCTGGCAGCATCTGTGAAGAGAAATCAGAGTTAACGTTTCAGATCCGGTGTCCCTTCCACAGAACAGGTGTTACTGAGGGAAAAAAAGTCCGTTTATGTGCAGAAGATAGTGTGGGGGGATGGGGGCAAGATAAAAGGAGTAAAGGTGGGGATAGAGTGAGAAGAGCGGTTGGATAAAGGAGTGGATAACGATCTGACTGGGGGAGGGTGACTAGCTGTTTTAATGGAGACTATTAGTGGCTAACCATAGGTAGTGTGTAATGACAGGCTGTGACATGAGGTGGCTACGACATGAGGTTGTTAACCTGTGGTTAGCCACGAACTGTCTCCATTGTAAGCTGTTGCCCACCTATATCACTGCACGATTGGAGCTGCTGAGGACACAAACCTTTGGAATATCCTCCCTCACCCCCTCTGTCCGCCTTAAAGATGTATCTAAAAATCGTTCTCTTTAATCAACGTTTCCATCATCCGTGAAACATTTTAGGAGATTTGTCAATGTGAAAGGCTCCATACAATGCAGGTAGTTGTTGTTATTGTCTGACATCAGGAGAAACAGGGATGAGCCCTCTCTCTCTTATACCTGATGAACAGCAGCAAAAGCAGGAAGCACTGAGCATGCTCCAGCCCACAATGGGCCTCGGATTCTCGATGTCAGCGCAGGACCAATAAGAGTCAGGGGAACGAGGCTGGAGGACCAGGATGTGCCAGTTGGTCCTTCAACCAATCGGAGTGAATGAGGGGTGGGACAATACTCAACCACGTGATAAGCTTCACTGGCAGCACAGTGTTGTTGTGGCCAAGGCATTGGAAATGTGTGAAGGTGCAGGGCAGGGGAAAGGAAAGACATAGACCAGAAAGAGAAGGAAATGTTCATGGTATGGGATGAGAGGTTTTACAGAACTTAGTGCACATTGTGAATCACAAATTTGAAAATCCCAAATTCTGCCCCATTTTCCCCCCTCATAATGCATTTTGCACTCCCTGAAATAGCAACTGTGTTTCTCCCTCCACAGATCCCAGTGATCAGTGCCAAAGCCCCATTGCCTGTGAAGAGGGTGATGTTTGATTTCCCTGTCCAGCTGCAATTCGTGTGGTGAAGGTGCTCCCACAATGTGGTTGGGTAGGTGCTGTTATTGATTATTCACTCAGCAATATTGAAGAGTTGACAATGTATGTGCAAATCAGCAACAGTTTGTTTTTTTTAATCATGTTTATAATTTCACAGAAATACTATTGAAAAATTCTGGCATAAGGCCACAGATTGAGATACTAGGTCAAGTGATCAAAAGCATTGCCAAATGAGCAGGTTTTCGAGAACACCTTAAAAGAGGAAAGCAGGTCTGAGAGGGTTCAGGTGGGAATTCCAGACAGTGTTGCCTTGGCAACAGTAGAAACAGCCAGACAGGTGAAGCAATGAATAAACACAAATGAGTTGTCAAGGTCTTGCAGGGTGTGTGGTGCAGGGAGACAGGGATGTTCACAGGATGAGAATTTTAAATTGTTGCCTGTAAATAGGAGCCTTTCGATGGATCAACTAGTTTTGGTACAAGTGAGCACTTGGGCAGGAGGGTTTAAGATACTCTTGAGATTACATGTAAGTTGAATGTGGGAGGCTGGCCAAGAGTGTTTGGATAATTAAGTCTGGAGATAAATACTCGTCCATCCCTGCATTCAGTAAATGAGCTGAGACTAGGGTGGAGTTGGGTGATGTCACCAATGAAGAAAGTGTGTTTTTGGAGTTGGGCTCTTCCTCCACATCACCCCCACCTCCCTCCCCTCACCAAATCACAGGTATTGTTCCTTGTTCTGTCTGTCTGTCTTTTCTGGTTATGTCCTTCTCTCCCATTCTGCTACGAAGTAATATTTTGACCTCACCGTTGTTGGAAAAACCTACTCCATCCCCACTCTCCCATTCCTTTCTAAATTCCTTGTATGTGGTGTCCCTCAAGGATCGATTCTTCGTCCCTCCTGTTTCTCACCCACATACTGTCAGGAGGTGACATCGTCCAAAAGCACTGTCTGAGGGTTCACATGTACACTGACAATGCCTAGCTCTCCCTCCCCATCATCCCTCTCCATTACTCAGTTATCAAACTGCTCATCACACTCCCACTACGCGATTGGCTGCAATTTCCTGCAACGGAACATTGAAATGGTTAAACCCATTGCCTTCAGTTGCAATTACAAATTCCTTTCCCTTACTGCTGAGCCCCTCCCTCTCCCTGGAACTGTCTGAGGCAGAACTACACTCTTCACAATATTGCTCTCATATCTGTAACCCCAAGGTGACCTTCTGATCAGGTATCTACACAATCACAAACACCAGGAATTCCAATCTCTAAAACGTTGCTTCCCCCCCCGCCTTCACCCCAGCTCCATTGCTACTGAAACCCCTGACCCGTGTTGATGTTGCCTTAAACTTGACGAATCTAAAACAGAACCCTTGATTCCGTGACTATCCGAGTATCTGATTCCAGATCCCTCATGATGGGAAACATCCTCTCAGTATTTACCCTGTCAAACTCCTTAAGAATCCTGCATGTTACAATGAGATCACCTCTCATTCTTCCCAAATCCAGTGAGTAGAGTCCCAACATTTTCAGCCTTTTCTTAAAAGATAATCCCTACAAGCCAGGGATCATCCCAGTTAATCTTTTCTGAAATGCCTCGGATGAAATTATGTATTCCCTTAAATAAAGGGACCAAAACTTCTGTCATTACTCCAGATGTGGTCTCACTCGCACTTTGTAAAGTTACTCTCAGGTATATACTCCAAACACTTACACTGAAAACTCCTTGTAATAAGAAACAACGTTCCATTCCCCATCCTGATTCCCTGTTATAACTGTGTTTCCTACGCAATTACCCCTGGTCCCTTTGTGGTGCAGCTTTCGACAGTTTCCACCATTTACATAGCACTCTGTTCTTTTATTATCTCCTCCAAAATGAGCAACTTCACAATTTCCCAAATTATGCTCCATTTGCTAACTTGTTGCCCACTTCTCCAATGAATCCCTCTCTGTAAACTGTTTATAATCCTTTTGGAACTTTACCGTTCTGCCTTTTCTCATAGATTTCCCCGCTCATTCTTCTAAACATTTCCTGGGAGCACTGGGCAGTGGGAAGCAGTTGTTACCTTTTCAGAGAGACTCTTTGGAATGACTGGGAGGAGCTTGCTGCTCATGGGTCAGAATGGAGACAACTTGCCCATCGAGCTGCATGAGCCTTTCACCCCCCCTGTCTAATTGATGAGGCACAGCAGCAGCACGGAAGGAAAGAAAAGGAAGCACACATCCTGCTCTCCACATCGCACTGACTCTTGAAACATTGTGTCCCATGTGTCAAAGATCTGCCCTGTTCAGTCACATGAAGACCCAGTGTGGAAACTCACAGAAACCCATACAGATTTCCCCCTGAACTAACTGCTGACCCCCACAAGGGGTAATGTGTCCAGTCATCCTGGGCCAGGAGGAGGGGGTGGTGAGAGTTTCTTAAATGAACTGACAGTGACAGTTTTATAAACGTGTATTACAGGTGGACATTCAGATGGTAATCTCAGTAATTGTAACACCAAACTGTGACAAAATTACTCAATTCATCAGGAGCTGGATATTCACATTGTGTGTGAGTATTGTATTCCAGCTCATTCCCATTTGCTGCATAAATGTCCTCTTTTGAATCATCCCACACTCTCAGTAGATCTCCCCCAAGTCTTCAATATGTGTCCTGTAATCCTTTTCTGATGAACTCATGAGTGTAAGGTGGATTATTCTAAATCTGTAAACCCCTCTGTCACAGGGCACCCGCAATTTCCTCTGCTACAAGGAGAACAATCTGTTTCCCCAAACCCCTGATTCCCCAATGTCTGTTTGCTCCCTGTAAGGCACACATCAGGATTGTGTTGGAACATTCTCCACTTGCCTGCATCAGTGCAGCCCCCAACAATATTAAAGTGAACATCCTCCAGGACAAAGCACTGTGCCTGAGTGGTGTCCCATCCACCACCTTCAGCGTTCCCTCTCCCCATCCCCAGGGTACAGTGGCATCACTGTGTAAAAGGGAAAGGCAGCATTGT
Source organism: Hemiscyllium ocellatum (assembly GCF_020745735.1). Lineage (NCBI taxonomy): Eukaryota > Metazoa > Chordata > Chondrichthyes > Orectolobiformes > Hemiscylliidae > Hemiscyllium > Hemiscyllium ocellatum. The sequence goes on along the minus strand of NW_026869069.1, from coordinate 209,424 downwards.
CTGACCAGACCATAGGGCTGCTCTCTCATTAGGGAGAAATGTCTGGTGGTGGGTTTAACCTGAAGGTTACCACAGCCCAGGCAAGGGGAGAGGTTGAGAACAAGAGTCCATCTATTGTAGATGGATATTCTTGATATGTATTAACAACACCCATCTCTCTGCAACTAAAATCCCCCATTCCTTGTACCATCCTGGTAAATCTCCTATGCCCCCTCTCAGGGACTCTGCCATCCTTCCCAATGTGTGGGTGATCTCTGGTTTGCACAGACCCAGCTGCTCTGTGTTCCTGTGGGTGATGTCATCATCGAGCAACAGTTGCATTGAACCTCACTGTCTGTAAGGGTGGGAGACACAGAAATCCCGGTAGCATTTGAGATGTATTTAGTGTGCACTTGCAATGCCATGATAGATGAGACTTTTCCACAATTATTGGAAAATAGATGAGGACAGTTAGGTGGTAGTTTTCTTTGTCACAGACCCGATGTACTACCAGAGCCTTTTTCTGTTCTGTAGACCGCTAAGATGTTTATTATAGGAATATGACAGGCTCCATTGGACTTCAGGTCAGAAAGGGTGATACTAGAGTAGATGACAGATGATTGGCCGATGTTTTGGGAGGAAAAGGAGATTGAGAGGTTTAAGGAAGAATTCAGAAGCTCAGCACAGAATCGGAAAGGGCCGTCATCAAGTGAGAAATAAACATTGGGAATCCTGAAGGCTGGAAATAAAAAAGGCACATATAGCAGAGCTTTGAGAGACTGGAGGAGATTAGAGATAGGGAGAGTAATGAAGCTGGAGGAGATGAAAGTTGGAGAGGATTCTGAGGATTGAGGATGTTACAGAGATAGAGATATTTCTGATAGACTTTTTTGAGTTTTGAGGCTGGAGAGGAATTATCGAGATAAGGAAGAGTTGTAAGACTGGATGAGGTGGCATTGACGGAGAGTTCCGAGCATAGAGGAATTTACAGAGATAACGAGCGATAGAGTCAGAACGTTATACAGCACTGACACACACCCTGTGTTCCAACCAGTCCGTGTCAACCATAAATTCGAACTGAACTAATCGCATCTACCTCCACTTAGTCCAAATCCATCCAAGCATTCCCTATCGATATACAGGTCCAAATGCTTTTTCCTCTTAGAATCCCATTCCCCTACCGTTTTACTCTCCATTTACCCCTTACTAATTCACTAAACCCAATCATCCCTGAACACTATGGGCAATTGAGCACGGCCAGTTCACCTACCCTGTACATCTGTGGCTTGTAATGTGTCCAGCCATCCTCCCTGTCTGTGGCTTGTGGGAGGAAACGGGAGCACCTGGAGGAACCCACGCTGACACAGGGAAGCAGATCCAAACTCCGCATGGACAGCCACCCAATGCAGGAATTGAACCTGTGTCCCTGGCAGCAGTGCTAACCATTGAGCCACTGTGCCACCCTTAAATTGTAATTGTATTCACAGCTACCACGTCCTCTGCTAGTTTATTCCACATGTGAATCACTCTCTGTACAAAAACAAAAAATAAAATCTGGAACGTCTTTTTCGGGGCTTCCTTTTCTCACCCACTCTTGAATCGCGCGCCCTCCTGGAAAGGGCACCTGCTGTTCACATTACCTATACTCTTCAGGATTTTATAAACCTCCAATAAGGTCACCCCTCAGCATCCTACACCCCAGTGAAAGAAGTCCCAGCCTACCTAGCCTCTCCTTATAACCGAAAGCATCCATTCCCATCAACATCCTGGTAAATCTCTTCTGAACCCACTCCGACTTAATAATATATGTCCTATAACAGCACAACCTGAACTGAGCACAGTATTCCAGAAGAGGCCTCACCAACATCCTGTACAACCTCCAACGTAATGTCCCAACTCCTATACTCAAAGGTGTGAGCAATGAAGGCAAGTGTGCTGTACACCTTCTGAACAACCCTGTCTACATGTGACATAAACTGCAAAGATCTGAACCCCGAGGTCTCTTTGTTCTATATCACTATGCAAGGCCCGACTTTTAATCAGTGTAAGTCCTGCCCTTTTATCAAGATGCAATATTTGGCATTTATTCCAATCCAGAACATCCTTCTAGTATAAAGGCAATAGAAGTATACTTAAGAGGAAAATCAGTAAGGTAAAAAGGGGACAGGACACAGTTTTGGCGAACAGGGTAAGGACAATCCAAAGGGTTTTTATAAATACATTAAGAGCAAATGGGTTACTAGAGACAGAATAGGGCTCCTCAAGGATCAGCAAGGCAGCCTGTGTGTGGATCTGCAGGCGATGGGGTGGGGAGGGGATACTAAACAAGTATTTTGCATCAGCATTTACTGTGGAGAAGGATATGGAAGATATAGAATGTTGGAAATCGATGGTGACACCTTGAAAAATGTCCATATTACAGCGAAGGTGGTACTGGATGTCTTGGAACGCAGAAAGGTGGATAAATGCCCAGGATTTCATCAGGTGTGTCCTAAAATTCTGTAGGAAGCTAGGGAAGTGATTGCTGGGCCCCTTGCTGAGATTTTTGTATCAGCGATAGTCACAGCTGAGGTGCCAGAAGACTGGGGGTTGGTTAATATGATGATACTGTTTAATGAAGGCGGTTTGGACAAGCCCGGGAACTACAGACCTGTGAGCCTGATGTTGGTGCCAGACAAGTTGTTGGAGGGAACCCTGAGGGACTGGATTTGCATGTATTTGGAAAAGCAAGGACTGATTAGGGATAGTCAGCATGGCTTTGTGTGCGGGAAATCATGTCACTTACTTGACTGAGCTGTTTTATGAAGAAGTAAGAACGTGGATTTTTGAGGGCAGAGCGGTAGATGGGATCTATATGGACTTCAGTAAGGCGTTCGACAAGGTTCGCCATGGAAGACTAGTTAGCAAGATGAGATCTCACCATACCAGGAGAACTAGCCATTTGGAATATAGAACTGCCTCAAAGGTAGAAGACAGAGGGTGGTGGTAGAAGGTTGTTTTTCGGACTGGAGGACTGTGACCACTGGAGTGCCACAAGGGTCGGTGCTGGGTCCACTACTTCTCATCATTTTCATAAATGATTTGGATGTGAACATAGGAGGTATTGTTAGTAAGTTTCCAGGTGACACCAAAATTGGAGGTGTAGTGGGCAGTGAAGAAGGGTACCTCAGGTTTCAATGGGATCTTGATCAGATGGGGAAATGGGCTGAGGAGTGGCAGATGGAGTTTAATTTAGATAAATGTGAGGTGCTGCTTTTTGGAAAAGCAAAGCCTAGCAGGACTGATAGACTTAATGGTCAGGTCCGAGGGAGTGTTACTGAGCACAGTTTTCTTACAGTGCAGGTTCATAATTCCTTGAAAGTAGAGTCGCAGGTGGATAGGATAGTGAAGGTGATTGGTAAGATTTACATTATTGGTCAGAGCAGTGAGTACAGGAGTTGGGCAGTCATGTTGTGGCTGTACAGGACATTGGTTTGGCCACTCTTACAATATTGAGTGCAATTCTGTTCTCCACCTATCAGAAGGATGTTGTGGAACTTGAAAGGTTCAGAAAAGATTGGTGGCAGAATATTCTTTAAAGGGTAGAATAACCAGTGGGAGGTCATTGGACATTGGTACCAATGACACAGGAAGAGAAAAAAATAGGTCCTGATGAGAGAATATAGCAAATTAGCCTGGAATATAAAAAAGTAGATACTCGGTCGTAATATCTGAATTACTCCCAATGCTACATGCTAGTGAGAGTAGGAATAGCAGGATGGAGGAGATGAATGATTGGCTAAAGATCTGGTGTAGGGCAGAAGGATTCACATCTTTTGGTCATTGAATTCTCCTCTGGAGTAGAAGTGACTTGAATAAGAAGGATGGATTGTCCCTGAATTGGAAGGTGACTAATATCCAGGCAGGGAGATTTGCTAGTACTACTCGGGAGGCATTCAACCAGTGAGGGAGTGGGGGTAAACCTAAAGAGATAGTGAGAAAGGAGGTAAGTCTGAGGCTGGTACAGTTCAGAAATCAAACAGTCAAGGCAGAACGTGGTAGAACCGAGCAGTTACACTGCATTTACTTCAATGCAAGAGGCCTGACAGGGAAGGCAGATGAGCTCAGGTTATGGTTTGAACATGGGACTGGGATATCATCGGTATTATAGAAATATGACTCAGGGATGGATGTGACTGGCAGCTGTATGTTCCAGGGTATAGATGCTATAGGAAGGATAGAAAGGGGGACAAGAGAGGAGGACGAGTGGTGTTTTTGGTTAGGGATAGCATTAGAGTTGTGCTTGGGGACGATATTCATGGGAGTAAGTTCAGTGAAATTATTTGGACGGAACTGGGAAATAAGAAAGGATTGATCACCTTATTGTTAATATCTGCGTGTGTTTCATCTGATTGCTCTGGTTTCCTCCCACTATGTAAAGATGTGCAGGTTAGGTGGATTATCCAGGCTGAATTACCCACAGTGTTCAGGGATGTGCAGGTTGGGTGGATTATCCATGGGAAAGGCAGCATTACATGGGTAGGGTGGGAGTCTCTGAGGGTCAGTGCGGATGTGATGGGCTGAATGACCTGCTTCCCCACTGTCTGGATTCTCTGATAATTATAATAGTTTTAAAATAGTTCCAAAAAAGAATAGACCAGATCTAAAAGTTGCTGTTCTAAATTGGATAGAGGTGCATTGTGATTGAACAAGATAAAATCTTTCAATACTTCTTTGCTATTCCCAGGTAAAGGGACGGCTGAAAAGTGGGAACGTAACATAAGGAATAGGAGCAGGAGGAGGCCATCTGGCCCCTCCAGCCTGCTCTGCCATTCAATAAGATCAGGGCTGATCTCAGCTCCACTTTACTGCTCTCTCCCATAACCTTTAATTCCTTTCCTGTTCGTAAATCTACATTTTGACCTAAAGACATTCAAGATGAAAGTCTCAACTGTTTCAATCAGCTGGGAATTCCACAGATTCACAACCCTTTAGCTGAAGAAGTTTCTCCTGAACTCAGTCCTAAATCTGATACCCCCTTATTTTGTCGCTATGCACCATAGTTTGTCCAGTCCACAGTGGAAATGACCTCCCTGCTTCTATCTTATCTACTCCTTTCATAATTTTATATTTTTCCTATACAATCTCCCATTATTCTAAATTCCAATGAGGATCATGCCAGTTTTGTCAATCTCTGCTCAGAAGGCAACCCTTTCAACTCCAGACTCAAACTAGTGACCCTGCTCTGCACCCCCTCCAGCGCCATTACATCCTTCCTGAAGTTGGGGACGAAAACCTGTACACAGTACTCCAGGTGTGGCCTCCCCAGCCCCCTGTACAGCTGCAGCATAACCATCCCTCTAGCAATGAAGGACAATATTCCCTTCACTGCCTTAATTACCTGCTGTACCTGCAAACCAGCTTCCTGTGATTCATGCACAAGGACACCCAGCTCCCTCTGTACAGCAGCATGCTGCACGTTTTCACCATTTCATCATCCAGTTTGTTGTTAGTCCGACCAAAATGGATGAGCTCACATATCCCAACATTGTCCTCCATCTGCCAGACCCTTAACCACTCAATTAACCTCTCTGTATCCCTGTGCAGACTGACAGTGGCCTCTGCACACATTGCTCTACCACTCATCTTAGTGTCGTCCACTTTTCATGAATCCATGCTGTGTCTGCTCGATGAGACAATTTCTATCCACATAGCTCACTATTTCTTTCTTGAGAGATCAGACATTTCCCCCACTACAGAAGTTATGCTGACACGTCCATTTTAAAATATTGGCATCACATTTGCAGCTTTCCAATCTGTTAGAACCGTCCCAGAGTCAGCAAATGTTAGTGAATTATCACGAGTGTATTTGCTATTTACCCACTGCCATTCCTTACAGTCCCCGGGGATGCATTCCATCACGGCCAGGAGACCCATCTACCTTTCGGCTGGTATCTTTCCCAGCACTGCCTCTTTACTGAGAATGATTGATTGTTTCTCTGTCTTCATCTGCCATTGCCCCCATAGGCCTGCGACAATGAGTATATAGACAGTATGTTCCTGTTAAGGCCGAGGCTGGGAGGTGTAAGGAATGCTGCTGTCAAGAGGAATTGTGGCTCTGGTCAAGAAAATGAAGGGGGATATGGCAAGTCCAGACAGCTGGGTTTGTGTGAATACCTAGAGGTATATAGGGGCAGTAGGAGTATACTCGAGGGAAACTAAGAGGGCAAAAAGGGGACGAGAGAGCTTTGTGAAATGGGTTTGGGGGAAATCCAAAGAGATTCTAGAAATGCACTAAGGACAAAAGAGTAACCAGGCAGAGAATAGGGACCCTCAAAGATCAACAAAATTGTCTATGGATCTGCAGGAGGCAGGAGAGATACTATCTGCGTATTTCATGTCCGCTTTTACTGAAGGAGGATATGGAAGTGAGAGAGTTTGGAGAAATAAATAGGGATAACTTGACAAGTGTCCATATAAGTTATGAGGCACTGGAACTTGTATAATGCATCAAGATTGATAAATCCCTGATACATGATCAGGTGAATCCCAGAACTTTGTGGGAAGCTAGGGAAGTGATAGTTGGGTCCCTCGCTGAGATATTTGTATCACCGAGGTGCTGGAAGACTGGCGCCATTATTTGAGAAAGGTGATGAGGAAAAGTCAGGGAACAATACACTGGTGAGCCTGGAGTCAGGTAAGTTGTTGGAAGGGCTTCTCAGGGATAGGATTTAGATGTAATTGGAAAGGTAAGAAATGATTAGGGACAGTCAGCATGGCTTTGTGTATGGAAATCACTAACTTGGACTTCAGAAAGACATTCAAGGTGGAAGAACTAGCTATTTGGATATAAAATTGGCTGTAAGGTTGGAGACAGAGGATAGTGGTGAAGGGTTGCCTTTCGGACTGGAAGCCTGTGATGAGCAATATGGTGGAAGGATCAGTGCAGGGTTCACTGCTTTTCATCATTTATATCAATGATTCCTATGGTTAGTGACTTTACATAGACACCAAACTGGATCAGGAGGAAGTGGATCGGGAAGAAGGTTACCTCAGAGTACAATGGGACTTCAATCAAATGGGCTGGGGAGTGGCAGGTGGAGTGAATTCAGATAAATGTGAGGTGCTGCATTTTGAAAAAACAAATCAGGCCAGGACTTATCCATTTAATGGGAAGGTCCTGGGGAGTGTTGCTGAACAAAGAGACCTTGTCGTGCAGGTTGATAGTTCTTTGAAAGTGGAATCATGGATAGGCAGGGTAGTGAAGGAGGCGTTTGGTGTACTTGGTCAGTGCATTGAGTATTGGAGTTGGGACATTGTTTTGCAGCTCTACAGGACATTGATTCAGCCACATCTGGAATTCTGCTTTCAGTCCTGGTCTCCCTGCTGTAGGAGTGATATTACAGAACATGAAAGGATTCTGAAAAGATGTGCAAAAGTGTTGCCAGGGTTGAGGATTTGAGCTATAGGGAGAGGCTGAATAGGCTGGGGCTGTTTTCCCTGGAGCATCAGATGCTGAGAGATGACCTTCGAGGTACATAAAATCGTGAAGGACATGGATAGGGTGAACAACCAGGGTCTTTTCCCAAGGTTAAGTGAGTACAAAACTAGAGGGCACAAGCCTAAGGTGTGAGGCAAGAGATTTTAAAGGGATCTTAGGGGCAATGTTTTCAAGCTGAATATGGAATGAGCTGCCAGAGGAAGTGTGGAGGCTGGTACAATTACAACATTTGAAAGGCATCTGACTGGGTACGTGATTAAGAAAAGTTTAGAAGGATATGGGCAAAGTGCTGGCAAATGGGACAAGATTAATTTGGGATAAATGGGTGGCATGGATGAGTTGGATTGAATGGTCTGTTTCTGTGCTGTACATCTCGGAATTTAACTATTTGAGGATAAATTTGGAGTGCTACGGGTAAATGGGAGGGGAGGAAGGGCAGATTGGCAGCATGTCCAGAGGGAGAGAGTATAGCCGCAATGGGCTGAATAGCCCCCAACCCCTGTGCTCTGTGATACTGCCCCATTCACTGTGAATGATGAAACTCATCCCAGAGCAGAGCCACAGACATATACAGCACGGAAACAGACCCTTCAGTCGAACTTGTCCGTGCCGACCAGATATCCTATCCTAATCTAGTATGATATGGCAGCAGTTGGCTCATATGCCTCTACACCCTTCCTATTCATACACATCCAGATGCCTTTCAAATGGTGTAACTGTACTAGCTGCCACCACTTCCCCTGACAGTAGCTTCCATACACGCACCATCTCTACATGAAAAAAGTAGTCTCTTGCGTCCCTTTTATATCTTTCCCCTCTCACCTTAAACCTATGCTCTCTAGTTCTGGACTCCCCCACCCCAGGGAAAAGACCTTGTCTATTTATCTCATCAATGCCTCCCATGATTTTATAAACCTCTCTATGAGGTTACCCCTCAGCCTCCCACACTCCTGGGAGGATCCCACCACTCATGTCACAATGGGGCCTGGCTGATTGACGGCAGCTTCAGAACAATAGGAGACTAGATGTAATCCTCCAGCCAATGGGAGTGAATGAGGGGTGTTGCCAACAGGCCAGCATGTGACCATGAGCTGTGCACGTGCAGTGTCACTGGGCAGGGGTTGGGAAGAGACCCAGTGAGTGTGAAGGGAGTGGGAGAGAAATGGAGTTAGTGTGGACTGGGAGGGTTTCTCAACTCATGATGTAGGCTGCTAGACCTGAATTAGAAACTCCCAGTAAATGAAAACCAAAAGAACTGTGGATACTTAAATCAGAAACAACAACCAGAAGGTACTGGAAAAGCTCAGCAGGTCTGGCAGCACCTGTGAAGAGAAATCAGAGTTAACATTTTGGATCCGCTGACACTTCCTCAGAACTGATGTCACTGAGAAAAAATGTCAGTTTATATACAGAAGGTAGGGGTTAAGGAGTAAATGATAGGTGGTGATATAGTCCAAAAGAGATATAGCAGCAATTGGACAAAGGAATGAATAATGATCTGGCTGGTGGAGGGTTAATAGATGTTAATGGAGACTGTTAGTGACTAACCATAGGTAATGTGTAATGGCAGGCTATGTAATAACAAGGCCTGGTGTGTGGGGTGGGCCACTAGGGCGCAAGGACGTGGGAGACTTAGGACCTAAAATTAATGAATTCCGTTTTAAGGTCAGAGGCCTGAAGGGTCCCCCAAGTACAAAATGAGGTTTGTTCTTCCAGCTTACGTTAAAGTTTGGCGCAGGAGAAGTACAGCCGGTCAGACAGTATCCAAGGAGCAGGAGAATTGACATATTGGGCCTGAGCCCTTCAGCAGGATTCTGAGTGGGGAAGAGGGTTGACAGATAATAGGATGTGTGTGTGGGGCTGGCGAGAAGGTAGTTGGGAAGGCGATAGGAAGATGCTGGTGGAGGGTAATGGTGAGAGGGTGGAGTGGGTAATTAAGAAGGAAGATGGGCAGGTGGGACTGTTCGAGAGGGTGGTGCTGAGTTGGAGGGCTGGATCTGGGATATGGTGGGGGGAGGGGAAATGATGAAACATTGATTCTGTACTTAAAGGGTCCCAAGGTAGAAGATGAGGTATTCTTGCTCCAGGAGTCATGTAGCTAGGATTTTGTGGTGGAGGTGGCCCAGGACATGCATGTCCTTGGCAGAGTGAGAGGGTGGGTTGTAGAAATGGTTGACCACAGGACAGTGGGGTTGATTGGTGCACGTCTCCCAGAAAGGTTCCCTGAAACATTCTGCAAGTTGGCGTCCTGTCTCCCCATTGTAGAGAGCAATGAACACAATAGATGAGGTTATTCAATGTACAGGAAAATCTCTGCTGGATGTGGAAGGGACCTCTGGTGTCTTGGATGGAGGTGAGGGGAAGGTGTGGGCACAGGATTTACACCTCTTGCAATGGCAGGCAAAGGTGTTGGGAGTGGAGGATGGGTTGGTGGGGAGCATAGGTCTAATGCGGAAGTCACAGGGAATGGTCTCTGAGGAATGCTGAAAGGGGTGTGGAGGGAAAGATATCTCTGTTGGTGGGGTCTGATTGTCGGTGGTGGAAATGGCAGAGGATGATGTGTTGTATCTGACTGAAAAGCGAGGACTTGGGGGTTCTATCCTTGCTGCGGTTGGAGGGGTGGGGTTCAAGAGCAGAGGTGCAGGAAGTGGTGGAGATACACTGAAGGGTATTGTTGACCACATGGGAGGGGAAATTGCTGTCCTTGAAATACAGGGCCATTTGGTATGTTCTGGAGTGTTCTGCATCAAGCTTCCCTGGAACACTGCATTAAGAATGAGACAGATGTTGGCCAGGGAACAGGCTCGTGTGTTAAAGTGGCAGGCAACTGGAAGCTCAGAGTCTGTTTTGGTCTGAGGGGGAGCATAGATTTGTCCAGATTGCACTTCGTCTCTTTGTAGGGACTGTCAGATTTAGTCCCAATCACCCACTTCATGATGCTAACCTGTAAACTCCTTATTTTCAATTCCCTGCAGCTCCTTATAAACACACATTCCAGTACCGTTTTAGGCGGAATGTTCCAGATTCTAACAACTGTCTGTTCACCCAGAAACTGCTGAGGTCCATGTTGACTCTGGGGCTACAAAGGATTGAATTGAAAGATGAGATGCTTTTCCTGAGCTCCCATTGAGATGTATTGGAACAGTACAGGAGGCTGAGGGCAGTGTAGTTGTGAGCAGACAATGAAAATGACAGGGCTGCACTGAGAGGGCTGCTTGGCTCAATGAGTATTTTGGAGTTGGGTGTAAACAGAGCGAGGTGGGACAGGGAGAATGTGAAGCTGAAACTCCGTTTTGTTTCAGCCCATTCAGAAATTCACATGGTCCCAAAGGTAACAGCCAGTTTGTAAGCGATACCTGTGGAAATTTTGTAACGGTTTTTAAGGTATAACGTATCAACATAAGTAAAGAATACGGGATTTTGATTACAATGTTTGAAGGGTAGGAAGATTGCTCGCTCATTTAAATTCTCTAAATGGGAGTAACTAGCTGAATCTAGAGAGCCTGTGTGACAGGAGACCTCAGACCCATGGTGTTCTCCTCTTGTACAATGTGGGAAAATTAGGGATGTTTCCAGTGTCCCTGACAGGCTGTGTGTGCAGGAAATGTGCCCATCAGCAGCTACTGGGAAACTGCTTTTCAGACCTGGAGCTGTGAGTGGACTCACTGTGGAGCATCTGCAATACTGAGAATGTTATGAACAGCATGTTCAGTGAGTTAGTCACACTGCAGGTGAGGGTTACACAGGCAGAAAGGGAATGGGGGATCATCAGGTCAAGTAAAAGGCTCAGGAAGGAAGTGCAGGAGTTCCCAGTGGTTATTCCCTTCCCAAACAGATACTGTATACCGCTTGGGATTCGTGTGGGTGTGTGCGTATGTGTTGGTCTCAGAGGCAATCAGCAACAGCCAATTTCATGACACCGTAGATAGCTCTGCTGCCCAGAACGGGAAGAAAGATAGTGACAGGGGATTCAATAGTCAGTGATACAGACAGGCACTTCTATGGCCACAGCCATGAATCCAGGATGGTATGTTATCTCCCTGGTGATAGGATCCGCGATATCATGGTGCAGCTACAGGACATTCTGGAGCTGGAGGGTAAACAGCCCGTGGTTGGAGAACACATCAATACCAACGACAGCATGAAACAAAGGGATGAGTGTTTGAAAGCTGGATATTGGGAGAGCAGGGACACATTATAATGCAGCTCCTGAAATGAAATGATGTCAGACTTGCTCCCAGTGCCATGTGCTAGTGAGAGCAGGAATAAGAGGGTAGATCAGCTGGATATGTGGCTGGAGAAATGGTGTACCATGGAAGGGTTTAGATTCTTCAGGCATTGGGAGCGTTTCTGGGTTAGGTGGGAACTGTACCAGCCTGACCGGTTACCCCTGGGCAGAGCTGGGTCAAATCTCCTGGGGGGGGGGGGGGGGCGCTATTGCCAGTTCCATTGGTGAGGTATTAACTAGTCTGGCAGGGGGGTGGGAGCTAAAGTGTCAGGTTAGATGGGCCAGATTCAGGACAGAGAGTGGGAGGTAGAATATTAGTGATGTAGTCAGCGGCTCCGAAAACCAAAGGAAAGGAGGATTAAACGAGGATTGAGTCCCTCTTCATCCATCAGTCCTGCCATCCCAGGAATCAGAGTCAACAAAATCTGGAGCTGTACAGCTCTGTCTCCAGTGCTTCAGCAAAATGGTGGGAATCTGCAACAAACCCAAGAAGTGCTGGAGATCCCCAGCAGGTCGGGCAGCATCTGAAATGGTGACACCTGCAGGAAACATTGCAGCCTTGGTCATCTTTTTCACTGTCCACTAAACCTCCAATTTTGACGTCATCTGCAAAATTACTAATACCTCCTGTGTTTACATCCAAATCATTGATATAAATGACGGAAAATAATAGATACAGCACCAATCCTTGTGACACTCCACAGGCCTCCTGTCTGAAAAGCATCCCTCCGCCACCACTCTCTGTCTTCTACTTTTGAGCCAGTTCTGTACTCAAATAGCTGGTTTCTGCTTTATTCCATGAGACCTAACCTTGCTAACCAGTCTCCATGAGAAAGCTTGCCGAATGCCTTACTAAAGTCCACATTGATCATGTCGACCAGTCTGCCCTCAATCATTTTTGTTACTTCAAAAAACATTCTAACCCCTGGAAAACATAACAGTTACAGCACCAGAGTAATCAGCCCATCGTGTCTGTGCAGATCATAATGCCATCCCAAACTAATTCCATCTGCCTGTAACATGATCCATATCCCTGATAACCTATGCCTGCTTATGTGTCTGTCCGAATGCCTCTTAAACTGTGATTGTTTCTGCTTTTCCCATCTCCCAAGAGAATACATTCTAGTCACTGACCACCTTCTGCACAAGACACTTGTCTGACACAACTCCCTTTAAACTTGCTCAGATGTTGTTGGAAATGCTCAGCAGGTCATGCAGCATCTGTGAAAAAAATCAGTTAAAGTTTCAGGTCTGGTCACCCTCAGAAACGTTATCGCTGATTTCTCTTCACAGATGCTGCTAGACCTGCTGAGCGTTTCCAGAAGCTTCTGATTCTCTTCCTGGTTTACAACATCTGCAGTTGTTACGGTTTTCATAGCCTTTAAACTTACTCCCTCTCTTAAATGTGTGGCTCTAGAATTTGTCATTTCCACCTTGGAAAAAAGATTTACGTTTTCGTTTGGATTCCCCTACCCTGGGAAAAAAGAAACCATGACTAGTCACCCTATCATTGATCCTCATAATTTGATAAAGTTCGATTAAAGCCACCTAACGTGTCCAGTGCTGCAGGGAAATAGCCTCCGCTTATTCGCACTCTCCCTATGGTTCAAATGTTCCAATCTGGCAACACCCTTGTAAATCTTTTCTGAACTCTTTCAAGTTTCCCAACATCTTTCCTATAGCAGGGAGACTGGAATTGAAAGCAGCGGGCATTCCAAAAGTGGCCAAGCCAATAAACTGTACAACCGAAACATGATCTCCCAGCTCCTGTACTCAATGCACTGCCCAATAACAGCTAGCATACCGCACACCACCTTCACCGACCTGTCTACCTTCAACTACACTTTCAAGGAACTATTAACCTACACTGCACGGTCTGTTTGTTTGTCAATACTTCCCAAGAACTTGCCATTAAGAGGTTGAGTCATATACTGGTAACATCTTTCTGAAATCAGGGAGACTACAATTGAATGCGGTATTCTAACACTGGCCTGACCAATGCCCTACTCAGCCACAACGTGACCTCCTAACCCCTATACTCAGTGACAGAATCCCTGCAGTGTGGAAGCAGGCCTTTCGCCCCATGAGACCATACCAACCATCGGAACAGCATTCCACCCTAACTCTGTAACCTACCATTACCCAAAGCTAATCCAGCTAACCTGCATGGCTTTGGATTTGTGGGAGGAAATTAAGAGCACCCAGAGGAAGCCCACGCAGACACACAGGGAGAATGTGCAAACACCACACAGACAGTGGAGTCGAACCAGAGTCCATTTATTGACCAGCACATTCCATTCAATGTTAGTGTCCCAAATTCCATGTTCAGCACCTGATCTCCCTGAAACTTTCCAGGAACTATGCAGTTGTTCTGAGCCCTTCAGAGGGAATTAAGGTGAGGAGGACAAAACACAAACAGGGTTGAGTTGTAGATCTATAAAATAACTCTCCATCTTCCTCCCCGTCTCCCCCCCTGCTCTGTCTGTTCCGCCCCCCTTTGTCGTCGCCCCACCCCCTCATGGGTCGTCCTCCCCTCTGTCGGTCTGATCCCCCATCTGTCGCCCCCTCGGTCTGTCCCTCCTCTCTGTCGTTTGCCCCCTCCAGTGGGTTGCCCCTCTCCTGTCGGTCGTTCCCCCCTCTCCTGTCGGTCACGCCCCCCCACCCTGTCGGTCGCACCCCCACCGTCGGTTGCCCCCTCCTGTCAGTCGCCCACCGCGTCTCTCCCCCCCCACCATCAGTCGCCCCCTCTGTTCCCCTCCTCTCTAATCCTACTTTCTGTCCCCACCTGTTTCTGTGCCACCCCTCTCTATCCCCCCTCTCTTTCCCTACCCATTGCTGTCCCACCCCTGTCAATCCACCCACTCCCTGTCTGCCTACCCTCCCTCCCAAACCCCTAGTTCTGTACTCCCCCACTGGAGGGAAAATATCTTGTCTATTTACCCTATCCATGCCCGGCCTGATTTTTAAAATCTCTTTTAGATCACTGTCTAGCCTCTGAAGCTCCAGAGAAAACAGCCTATCCAACCCTGGCAACATGCTATACTTCTTTTCTGACCTCTTTCAGATGGATGTTCTTAAACATGATAGGAAGGAGAACAGAATTCGATGGAATATTGCAAAAGTTGCCGAATCAATGTCCAGTACAGCCGCAATATGACCTCCCAACCCCTATACTCAATGCTCTGACCAATAAAGACAAGCCGGCCAACCGCCGCCTTCACTATTCGATTTACTTGCTACTCTACTGTCAAGGAACTATGAACCTGCACTCCCAAGGGCTCTTTGTTTAGCAGCACTCCCCAGGAACTTACTATTAACTGTAAAGGCCTGCTAAAGTTTGCTTTTCCAAAATGCAGCACCTCACATTTTTCTAAACTGAACTCCTCAGCCCATCACCCATCTGATCTAGATCCCCTTGCACTCTGAGGTAATCTTTTTCCCTGTCTACCACACCTCCCATTTTGGTGTCATCCGCAAACTTACTTACAATACTTATGTTCACATCCAAATCATGGATATAAATGGCGAAAAGTAGTGGATCCAGCACCGATCCTTGTGACACTCCACTGGTCACAGGCCTCCAGCCTGAAAAGCACCCTCTGCCTTCTACCTTCGGGCCAGTTCTGTACTCCATACGATCTAACCTTGCTGACCAGTCTCCCGTGAGGAACCGTGTCGAACGCCTTACTGAAGTCCATGTAGATCATGTCCATGCTCTGACCTCAGCAATCCTCTTTGTTACTTCTTCAAAAAAAACTGAGTCAGATTCATGAGACATGATTTCCCATGCACAAAGCTGTTATTAATATCCAGGATTTAACTCTGTACATCGGGGTCTGCGTTACCCAGTTATAGGTGTTAATATTCTGGATGAAGTTCAAGTACACCAGCATTTTGTCAGTGACTGTGTATTGAGTCTTGTTAATGTCACCAACACAATTGAGTTCCTTTTTGAAAGGCGGTCCCCGTATCCCTTGCCCACCAGGAAATGGTGGCAGTGTCCTTACCTCTGGACCAGGAGGATCGGGCTCAGAGTTGAGGAACAGCATCTTTGAAGAGGCTGATTAGAAAACCTGCCCAAGCCACCAGGCCATACTGTCTCCCAGCTGTCCCTGCCTCAGCCTCTAAACAGAACCTTCCTGTAGTTTCTCTCCTGTCAGACTCTCCCATTGCTCAGTTTGTCCAGGATCCCCTCCTGCTGCTGCACTGCTCCTGTCCCTCACTGACCTGTCCATCCCCCAGTGTCGTCCACATTCATTCATTGTTTACAATCTCATTACCCCAGTTCTCCAGCTCCGCCCCTTCTCGTCCATAGAGACGGCTCAGTGATTAGCACTGCTGCCTCACAGCACCAGGTACCCGGTTTTGATTCTAGCCAAACCTGGAATTTGTGCATTCTCCCCGTGTCTAAGCGGGTTTCCTCTGGGTGCTCCGGTTTCTGCCCACAATCCCAAAGATGGGCAGGACAGGTGAATTGGCCATTTTAAATTGCCCATAATATTAGTTACATTAGTCAGGGGTAAATATAGGGTAGGGGAATGGGTCTGTGCAAGTTACTGTTTGGAGGGTCGGTATGGACTTGTTTGGCCGAAGGACCAGTTTCCATACTGTAGGGATTCTGATATATTGGGCAGCAGCTGCTGTCAATCACCCGGACTCCTGTATGATCGGGAGCACGTGCTGTAGGAGGGGAGACCAGTGTACGGGCTCAGTGCTAACCAATTGTGGGAGTATGCACAGTACGGGTCAGTGCCTGGGAAGGAGGCTCTGGGTGTATCGGATTAATCTGTCATTGGCATCTTCCGGAGCAGGACCCAGGGGAATGGCCTGTTTCCTGGTACCCTGCCATGTGATCAGACTATCAGTGGTGCAGCATTTTGCAGAAAGTTATCAGAACTCTTTTTTTTGTGAAGATTCAGGGTTTTTGTGGAAAGTGACAAGGATGGACCTGCAATTTGAGTTCTAATTTGGTTCATTTTAGTAAGACGGGTTTTGGCCAGAGTGTGCAGGAAGCAGTGTATGCAGGGTGGTTGTCATCAGAGGATTCACCAACAACTCCCCTCACCACCCCCCCCCCCCGCCCCCCCCCCCCCGTGGACTCAGAATCAGACTCATTGGTTTGGTTCGTAGTCCGCAGACAAGAGCTAGGAAACTGAATTCAAAGAGAGGACAGAGTGTGTGAGAACCAGGTGTGGAGGAAAGGAGTGAGGAGGTTGGTTTGGATTTCAGTTCACAGAAGAAAGAAATTGTTAGATTGAGAGTTAAAACTTTGGGAAACATGAAACTACAATTTAATACTATAATTATCTTATAAAGATCCATCCTGTATTAATATGGTGAGTTGTTTTCTCAGTTGTAGGATACTGAAAGGGTGGATTTGTGGATGAGAAATTCAAATTGAACTTCATGTTCAGATCTGATAGTTACTTGATCCGTGCCGATCTGAATATTCATTGGCCTTTTCCTGTGGAAGGAAAGGTGTGTATTCTGTCCGTGGGCGAATATTCCAAATCTCAGTGTGACTGGAAAAACTACTGAGACACAGCCAAGTCCATGTTAGGGTGGTGACTGTGGAGAGAGAGTTCATTTGTTTTTGAAAGTCTGAAAAATCATGTCCTGTTTCCCAGGAAAAATTAAGCCACAGCTTTGCTTTGTAGAAGGACAAGGCTTTAATTAACCATGCAACCAGAAAGACACAAGGATACCTGCACCTTGGGAAACACTATGAAAATGGGATTGTTGTAAAGGAGTTCATTCTCGATCATGGACTGTAATCCACTGGCGTTGTCACGTCGGTTCCAGCGCCGTGGGGAAATACTGGAAATATGATGAATGCAGTGTAGGTTTCAGTTATTAAACTGTAAAAGGTGCAGAACAATTTAAAAAGGATGTTGTCAGGGCTCAGGGGTCTGTGTTATAGGGAGAGGTTGGACAAGCGAGGATTGTTTTGTTTAGAGCAGAGGAAACTGAGTGGGTACTGTTCTAGAAGTGTGTAAGACCATGAGAGGCATGGATAAGGTGAATGCATTCAGTCTTTTTCCCAGGGAATCAAGGACTGGAGAGCATCAGTTGAAGGTTAGAGGGGAAAGAATAAAAGAGAAGTTGAGGGGCAACTGTTTTACACAGAGGGTGGTATGTATATGGAATGAGCTGCCAGTGGAAGTGGTTGAGGTGGGTACACTCTCACAACAGGTAAAAGGCATTTGGACAAATACATGGATAGGAAAGGGTCAGAAGCAGGTGGGCCAAGTGCAGGGAAATGGGGTTAGTGTGGATGGACATTCTGGTCGGGATGGACATTCTGGTCTGCATGGACCAGTTGGACCAAAGGGCCTGTCTCTGCTGTAGGACCCTGACTCCAAGTATATTTACTATTTCTCCGGCGATCTCTGGTAGCACCCTGGGATGTATTCCATCAGGGCAAAGAGACTTATCTAGCTTTAGCTCCATTAGCTTGCCCAGCTCTAATGCTTTGGTGATAATCGTTGTTTCATGGTCCTCACCTTCCTCAGTCTCCTTATCAATTACTGGCATGTTCTTCGTATCCTCCACTGTGAAGACTGACTGCGGTGTACTCATTCCTAAACCCTGCTGGATAAGAATAACTTGGTACAGAACTCTGAGAGGTCTTCTTTGAGTCTTTATTGATGAGATATGGCAGTTACCTGGATAGTGTACATGCAGTCCAAGCAGCATCAGGTAACTCCCCATCTGTCTGATGTAAAGCTCCCATTCTTATACCTTTGTGGTTTGGGACTTTGAATAGAGAGTCTCTCTCAGTATTATCTCCATGGCAACGGTCAGTTAGAAAGTCTAGTTCAGTTTTGCACTTTGTGGTTAAAACATACACCCCTGCGGCTCCCTCAAGTATCTGACAGGCACTTCAGTTTCAGTGGGGCTGTATATCAGGATTCTGATATGGAGGAGCTGGTGTTGGGGTGGGGTGGACAAACTTATAAATCACACAACACCAGGTTATAGTCCAACAGGTTTATTTGGAAGTACAAGCTTTTGGAGTGTGCTGTGATTTGTAACGTGATCAGGATTATCTCTATGGTAACAGTTGAGTGCTTCAACAATTACAGAGACCATATGTTCCCCACACAATAGGTTCCTCTCTAGCAGTGTAAACTGCTATTCCGGCCCTGGGGACAGTTACTCATCACTTTTCTCCCCCAATCCCATCTAGCTTTCTGTTGATCTTGAAAGTTTCTCTAATCTCCTAGTTTCTCCGTAGTCTTTGCCAATTTGTATGCCTTCTATTACAATTTGATAGACTCCCTTATTTCCTGAGCCACTCATGGCAGATTACTCCTTTTTCCTACAGTCCTTCCTTTTCACTGATATATACTTTTGCTGAGCACTTCGAAAAATTCCCCCGTTGTCCGTCAACTTTCCCATGGTAAAGTCTTTGCTTCCAGTCTACATTAGCCAACTCCTGCCTCATCCTATTGTAGTCTCCTTTGTTTAAGCACTCGATCTTGGGATTGGATTTAATCTTCCAGCTTTCCAGCTGTGTTCTAAGTTCAACCAGATTTATCAGAAGTCTTTTACCAGATTACGAGGTGAGGCAAAGTTTCCTGGGTGTTTTGTGTTACATTGTCGTATTAAAGTATAGGATGGATGTTCACAACAGAGTATTCTGGATGGTGTGAATGTCCTCACAGTCTAAAACCATAAATCACTGTCTCCCCTCAGTTTAAAATTACAAAATCATTATCTCCTACACGCTTCCTCACTATCTAAGTTTGGAACACTAATCCACCTGACTAGCCTGCTTTTTCCAAAAATTTCCTTTGGTGAAGGTGGTGAGTTTTGGATGCAGCTTTCCAGTTATTACCGTAAGAAGATGAGCACTGGGCACAGGAGAGGCAATGCAGCCCTTCGAACCAGCCCCACCATTTAATACGGTGATGATTGAGCTCACCTCGGTCTCAGCTGGATTTTCCCACCTGCTCTCTCTCACCCTTCATCTCATTGCAAATTAAACATCTGTATCTCTTCATTAAATCTGCTCATTGTCCTGGCATCCACCGCATTTTGAAGAGGGAATGCCACAGATTTGCAACACATTGAGACAAGTACATTCTTCTTCATGAGAATAGATTCCCTACAGTGCAGAAACAGGGTATTCATCCATCGAGTCCACACCAGCCTATGATGAGCATCCCATTCAGACCCACCCTGTCCCTGTAACCCTGCATTTCCCATGGCTAATGGCCTAACCGGCACATACATGGACACTGTGGGCAATTTAGCATAGGCAATACACCTAACCTATACATCTTTGGACTGTGGGAGGAAGCTCGAGCACCCTAGGAAACCCACGCAGACATGGTGAGAACGTGTAAACTCCAGACAGTCGCATATGGCTGAAATAAATCCCGGGTCCCTGACGCTGTGTGGCAGCAGTGCTCACCACTCAGTTACCTTTCAGTCTCAATTGCCAGTTCCAGTCCATGAAGCAGCCAGTTACATGCCCCAGTCAGCAGAAACACTTGCTCATCTCCCGCTGTATCAAAACTTTACATCTGATCTTAATTCTTGTGCGATCACCTATTGAATACAGATATTTTTTGTCTGCTATATCTAGGTGTGTTATAATCTTATATAGCTCTATCAAAAATATATTCAACTTGTTTAATTCAAAGAAAATACAAATTTCTTCAAATCAATTCACTGAGTGCATTTTCTTCATCAGTGAACCACACCAGTAAGTCTGTACTCCACACTCTGAAGATCACTCATATCATTCAATATTGATGTCTAATTTGTTCCACAAATCCAGACGAGACAAGTTTTCTGCACAACAGCGGTAGTTTTATTATTGGACAGCTGGCGGGAGTTTCAAAATGTCTCTAAAGTAGCCGAGTGTCTACTTGCAGAGACTGTTCTTCATGAATCTCTGCCTTACCCACAGATACAGTATATTTAATAGGAATTAGACAAAGACATATCAGTCACATGGGCAATTGCCATTACATAGTTTAAAGCAGGTAATTATGACCTTACAAAGCTTGATGAATGGTGATGTCCTGTGATAAAGTGTGAATGGATTACAGAAACTGATTATCGTATTGTTCATGATTATGTGTTGATGGGAAGAGGTTAAGGCAGAAGGGTTCTTCCTTCAGTAAATGGGGGATTCACTTACCTATGCTAATATGGAGGGGAGGTAAGACAATGGGAGCGGGAGGCAGTTTAACAGGGTTGTGCCCAGGGCTCTCAGTCTTGTCTGGAAAGGGCAAATTCCTCTGTCTGGGGTTACGGGGGAATCCACATGTGTGGCTGCAATGCGTTCTATTTTGAAGGTACAGTCCGCCTCCCCCCTACTGAGGTGTTCTGTCTGTATTGTAAGAGTACAGGCCTCGTACTGTTAGAATGCAGCAGTAAGGCTTTTGGCAGGAGAATGTTTAACCCTTGAGTCGCCAATGCATCCTGAAAGAAAGCAAAGTATGGAACTGGCCCCTCTGTGGTATTTTAAATTCCCCATTCTGACCAGGAATCTGGTGACCAGAATTGGATGCAATGATTGACTGTGACCTAACTAGAGCTTTGTCAATGGTCAGCATCTATTCCATGAGTTTGTTATCATTCGCTCTATTAATGAAGCCCAGTATCCTATACGTTTACTCAAAACACCTTATGTTCTCTCTCCTTAAATGATTTGTACACATTGTCCTGTGTACACATTATTCCTGATGAAGGGCTTATGCTCGAAACGTCGAATTCTCTATTCCTGAGATGCTGCCTAACCTGCTGTGCTTTGACCAGCAACACATTTGCAGTTGTACACATTGTCCCCCATCCTGCTATCCTGCTCCCTGTGTCTGTTCCAATCAAATATATATTCCCTTTCTACACTGCTTCTCTCAAAATGCATCAACTCACTGTGTGTTCTAATGAAGAGACATATTCCACTCAAAATATTATCTCTTGCTCGACACATTCTACACGCCCCAGAAAACAGAACAGGACAGCACTGGGATAATCGGCCCACTATGTCTGTACGGATCATGATACCATTCCAAACTAATTCCATCTGCCTGTATATGGTCCATATCCCTGCCAACCCATGCCTGATTATGTGTCTGCCCAAATGCCTCTTAAACATTGTGATTGTTTCTGCTTTTACCAACTCTCAGGCAAGTACATTCTAGTCACTGACCACCTCCTGGAGAAGAAACTTGCCCGACATAACTTCCTTTAAACCTGCACAGACATTGTTGGAAATGCTCAGCAGGTCATGCAGCATCTGTGAAGAAAAATCAGTTAATGTTTCGGGTCTGGTCACACTTCCTCAGAAACGTTATCGCTGATTTCTCTTCACAGATGCTGGTAGACCTGCTGAACTTTTCACAAAAATGTTTTTGTTTTTGGTTTACAGCATCTGCAGTTGTTTTGGTTTTCATTTCCTTTAAACGTGCCCCCTCTCCCCTTAAACCTATGGCCTCTAGAATTTGTCGTTTCCACCTTGGAAAAAGAGTCAGATTATTCACTCTTTGCCTCATGGTTCACCCCGCAGCCACTGACTTTCTAGTGACAACAACCCAAGATGTTCCAACCTCTCCCAATCCAGACAACATCCTGGTAAACCTGTTTTCAACCTCTCCAAAGCCTCCACACCCTCCTTATGTGGTGATCAAAACGGCACACAATACCCCAAAGGTGGCCTGATTACAGTTTTATATTCACTCCCCTGACAGAAGAAGGCAAGCCTGCCATCCACCTCCTTCACCACTTTCAGGGAGCTGTGAACGTGCACCTGAAGATCCCTCTGTATATCAATGCTGCTCAGGGCCCTTCCATTTAGTGTATACATTCCTCTTGCAATGTGCCTCCCAAAATGCATCACCACACATTTGTCCAAATCAGATATATCTGTACTTTCTCCGTATAACCTTCTAACTGATCTTTCTTGCTGTGTTCTTTGACAACATTCTTCACTGTTCACAGCTTCATCAATTGTACCATCTACAAACTTGCTAATTCAGTTGTTTACATTTTCTTGCTAATCATTGAGATATGTTGCAAACAACAGATGTCCCAGTTCTGATCCTTGTGGAACAGAGACACTGGCCACAGACCTCCAGCCAGCAACATACCCCTTCACAACTGTTGCTGGGAGAAGTATCAAAGAGGAGCCTGAGTTGAGCAGCGCGTGTGACCATTATTCAGCGCTCCTCATTTAAACATGGTGGGAGAGCTCCCTCTCGAGAACTCTGTGGCTTCCCCAGCCGAGTACAGCTGGGTTTCCTTCATGCTTTCCGCTAATATTTTCACTCGACCTGATCTCCTGGGTTTGGAATGGTAGCTCGGATATTTCTGTGCTCCCTTTCCCAGTTTCTGATTCGCTGTCCCTCTGCAACTTCCCCTCTCAGCTCATGCAGTTGCTTTGCCAGTTCATTCAAGAATTGTTTGACCCTATCCTTGCCATTGGACATCTCGGGCACTCCCACTGCCACACCCTGTGGCACCTGCGTAGTCCGTCCGGTCACTAATACAAAGGGGGACTGCCTTGTTCCCTTTGCTGGGGTTGATGTTAATTTAATTAGGATGGTGGGGAGTACTCTAACCCATCTCTGCCTGTCTCTGGGACGGCCTTAGTCAGACTAGCTTTCAGTGTCTGCTTCATTCCTTCTGCTGTCCCTGAGCTCTGGGGGTGGTATGGGAGATGGGGTTTCTGTTCAGTACCAAACAGGCCACAGAGCTGTTTAACTACGTTCCCTGTAACATGTGTCCCTTGGTCAAAATCTGCAGGGGAATGCTTCCACCCACTGCGTAAACCTGTTTATTAAGACGCAGCAAGATTTCCTTCCCTGGGATTGGGATGGGTGTCTGTGTCAAATCCATCTGTAATTGTTCCCATGGGCCCCTGGGTCCCTGCTGCTGCCTCCAGTTTATCCTGATTGCTTTCACTGGCTCACACTGTGAACACACTACACACCTTCGACAAAACCTTGCTGTATTTCTCCCTGTTCCAGGCCTCCCCTGTAGTGGAGCATCTGATATTGCATTGTATCCTGTCCAATATGGGCTGACCCATGATATGTTTTTAATAATGTTTGTCTTATACAGTGTGGTGGCACTGCTGGATCATCTAGACTCTGTCTTGTCCAATTACTGCCCCACCCTTTTCCCATTCCTCTTTCTCCTGTTGTGGGACTGTTTCTGGATTTATCTTTAAATCTTCCTCTATCACTTCTGCAGCTCCTGCCACTGCCATCTCCTCAAATGCCTGCACTGTTTCAGTCAGTATTTTACCTGCCTTATCCACATACTCACTGCCCTGTTGGTGTGGGGTTTCGACTTTCCTGTGAGCTCTAATCTTTATTATTGTTGCTTCATTGGGAAAGTTAGCTGCTTCCACTAACTCTCTGACCTGTTCCTCATGCTCTATGTGGCCCCCAGACAAGGTGATGTACCCTCACCGAGCCCAGACCAACACATGGTCATGAACAATACCAAAGGCATGCTGACTGACTGTGTATATGCTGACTCCCTGACCCCTGGCTAATGTCCGTGCTTCTGTCAGGGCTTGTGATGGTTCTGCCAATCCTGGCCTCCACAAAAGGCCTCCAATAATTAAACAATCTAAAGTTTGCCTTACCCTTTCGCGATGTGCAGATGGATAGTTTTAAAATCATGGTCTTTTGTTCCAATGGGATTATCCCCTCTGCCTTCCTGATTTGATCTCCCTGATATGATGTCCCAGGTACGCCTCTACTTACCTTCCCAGTTGCACTCTCTGTGGGTTAATTTTAAGCCCGGCCTGCCTGAACTGACACAATACTATGTTTAATATTTGGATATGTTCTTTCTCACCAACTGAGGTAATGAGGTGTTGGTAAGATTAAATAGACTAACTCCATCAGCCTTACATCGGTGGGATATACTGGAATATTATGGGATCCCTGAGATAACTGGATCCAGGTGTACTGTTTTCCTTTGATAGTAATCACCAGCTTATTCTGCCATTATGGACCAGACCCCATTCACAATATCAAGGGCTGAGACTATATCCTGTTGCGATTTCAATCCATTAAATACAGTGGTGTGGTTTGCTACTGTAGGATACTCTTTAGAGGCGGATTTACTGAGGGAGGTATAATCAATAGTGAGGTGGGATGAGCCGTCTGGATTCAGTGAATTAGTCTGGGATACTGTCGGTCTGACTTCCCTGCTTCTCTCAATCTGTTACTGTCACAATGACTGCCTCCTCAGCCCCAGCTTTAATGGGATCCTGTGTGTGTGGGGAGTGAGAGGGCCCTCGATCTTTACAGGATCCACAGATAATAACCCACATTCCTGTTTGAGTTCCCCACACTGCTGTTTGGGTCCTAGCTATAACTCCCCAGATTCCCTGACTGTTCCAGTCTCCCTGCAATGCAACTACTCTGAAGATGTCGCCTCTCCTTTGCTTCCTGTCTCAGGCCTGTCCAGGTTGTTCCCATATTACAGTTCAGGTCTCTACATCAATAGTTGCTCCGAACTGTTCTAAAATGGCAACTCCCAGAATGGTCCCTTCCTCAGTTTCACACTCCCATATCTGAGTATAATTTGCCATATCGGTGATCTGCATCGGATTATTTTATCCGGCTTCCTCGATTCCCTCTCCAAATGCTCTCATTTTAGTAATTGAGAGGGTGGGGGCAAATCCATATTGGTAACTGATATAGCTGCTCCTGTATTAATATTTATTAATACATCAAACACAGCATCAATAAATATTCATGGGCTCTGCATGTGCCTACGTGAACACAGGCCACACACAATGTGAACATCTATCTCCCTCTCTCTGCCGACGTTCCTTGGCTATGTGCCCTTTCCTGCTTCCCTTGTAACATTGTGGGTCTGATTACCCTCCCTGTATTGAATCTATTCTTCTGTGTTTCTGCGTTTGCCTCAGCTCTCATGACCAATTCAGCATTTGGTTAGAATTATCTCCCACTGGGAGTCCCATGTTTATAATTACAGTTAAATGGGGTCCCATGTCATCTTTTAAACACATCAAACCTATTTCATCATTACACTTTGGGGTTTGGTAATCCCCCGTGTTCCTTACACACCTCAGGCTTCCTCTCTGTATGATCCTCGATATTACCCTTGGCTCCATGAGTCACCAAGGTTATTTTAGCCCATTCAGCCTGTCTCCTCCCCAGTGTGTCCCTGCAATATCTGTAAATGCCTGGAGCCACTGATCGGCTGTGCACTGGGGGGAACTGGCTCACACCCCCATACCCTCATTGCAGGGACAGATTCTGCTGTACACGTCAGGGCATCTTGGCCTGAGAGATCTTGGCTGACACCACCTTCGGTGAGACTGTGTACCTCAATTAATTCATCCATATTGTCTCAATAAGGCCCATTAATACCATTTCTCTATCAGGCTGGGTGTTCATTCACCAACACCTGTCATTCAGCAGGGTAAACGGTTCAGGTTTGGTTTCTGTCAGTTCCCTTTGTTGCTCCCTACTGTCGAGCCACGTTGAGCTTTGATGCCGAGCGGTGCCATGGACACGGCCTTCTGGGCCTTACAGGGCAGTGGGTCATCCCACCCATTGCTGTCCCTCTGTCCATACGTGGGCGCTTCGCCATCTAACCCGTTCTACCCAGTGTCACCATCCTCACTGTCTTCTAAGGAGAGCGGGGCACTAGGTACATCCCCCACTGTAACTACCAGCTGGCCCTTTGGCTTTTAGGTCTCACGTCTGAGAGTCACCACCTTCACTTGTTCCTGTTTCCCATAATAATGTAACCCATCCTGTCCTTCCAGGAATAACACAGAACAAAATGTGAATTTGGTTTGACTTGACATATTTATAACTTGACATTCACTTTACAGATCTATAGAGGTGAGAATTGTACTGTGATTATTTAAGTGAATTTAACATGATCATACAGTGAAAATAACTCTCAACATCAACGACAATGAATGGACTGAATAATATGTGATCATTTGTACCAGTTCTTGCATTGAAAATTCGATTTTATTTTAATGCTTGTCACCCATTACACCATGGGCATTGTTATTAGGGAATAAAGTAATGGAAGGATATCAGAGAAAATAAATAGACTTTAATTTTAGCTTCACTGCAATAATGAACCAAAACAATATTTGGAAATATGGTTAAACTACATAACAAAGTTTCCAGTGTCATTATTAACATGAAAACTATTTTAGTTTGCAAGTTGTTTTGCACTAAGAATAATTGGAAATGAATTGTGATTATGAATTGACCATTTAAAATGTACTTTGAAGAGAATAGTTAGATATATTTTTGGAGGAAATTAGGGAAGGAAATAAATATGTATATATTGGTATTAATAGTTTAAAAATGTTTGGAAGTTGACTGGGATTATTTGATTGAGAGAGGCTGCATGATTATAAAGACTAATTCACCTTTTTCATTGCATTGTTGGTTTCACTAGAATCTGTTGTGGTCTAAGCTCTTGTTGTGTGCAATGGGCTGTCACTATTAGCTTCATTAACCTGCGAGTCTCAGATCAGGTTTCCTTTGTCTGTCAGTCAGTCTGTAAGTGCGCGACACACCTGCTTTTCTGAGGGGAAACAGAGACTCTTTTCAAAGGAAATAAGTGGCAGTTCACACACCAGAGGCAGGGAAGTGTTTTTCTGAAGAATTTCATTGTCTATCTATAAACCGATGGTACCTGTGTTTGTCAGTTTGTGGAGAATTTAGCCCCTTTGTTCTCAGCTGTTTTATACAAGCAGTTGTTTCATTATGTCTTTGCCAAGAATGTTGTTTACTTTCCCCTTTTACTGTGATTCTGCAGGTTAGAATATTCTGTGAATCAATAATGTTCAATAACTGAACATTGAATAGTTTAGACTCTAACAGAGCAGTTACCTTGTTTTCAGCTAATTATTCATTTTTTTATTTCCTGGTTGTGTTGAATGTTACAGAAACAGGCTCTGAGCAATGTTTCCATTCACTTGTGTTGGAGTCACTGACAGCCACGTGGTCAGTCAGTTTCAGGCTGATGGATCAGTTTCTCTGTCCTATGAGATGGTGGTCACTTGCTCAGTTTCCGATGGCTCACCTCAGCGTCAGTCCATCAGCTGCTGAAACCCTGCATCCAGCATTTGTTCCCTCTCACCATGACTATTCCAATACAGTCCCAGCTTGTCTCCCACATTCTACCTCCATTACCTCATGATCACTTCAGATTCTACTGTCTGTGTTCTTGCAGCAAGTTGTGTCAGACACCTACCTCAGTTTTAACCCGATCTACATTATGTTCATGAAGAAAATTTCAAAATTTGGTTCACTGCTTTTAAACCTACCCGGGCCTTCACCCTGTCCTCCCTGTGTAGTTCCACACCTCCCTGGGGTATCTGCACTTATCCAATTCCAGCTGTGTGAGGGTTTCTTACTTTGTTCTCCTCCCTGTTGGTGGCTTTAGTTTCAGTTGCCTTGAACCTAAACTTGGTCATTCTCTTCCCCCATTCCCTTCAACGCTCCTAAATTCTCCCTGTTTGATCAAGGTTTTGGTTCCCACCCTTTGTAGCTCGGGAACAGTCCTGTGGTATCATTGCTGAACTGTTAATGCAGAGACCCAGTGAATATTCTGGGGACCCTCATTCGAATCCCACCACGACAGATGTGGAACTTCAATTTAATAATCATCTAGAATTATGAGTCTATTGATGAAATTATTCTCGATTGTCAGGAAAAACCCATCTGGATCACTGGTGTCCTTTAGGGAAGGAAGCTGCCATCCTGACCTGGTCTGGCCTACATGTGACTCCTGACCCACAGCCATGTGGTTGGCTCTTATTTGCCCTCTGGGGAATAATGCTGCCCACAGCCAGTGGCACCTACACCCAGTGAATGAACTTTAAACAAAGCTCTCAGTCCGGGGATCATGTGAGAGAGAAGCAGAAGGTGACCATTCGGCCCCTCGAGCCTGCTCCACCATTCAATAAGACCAGGCCTTATCTGTTAGTGATTTCTATTCCATCTCCCCCCAACGTCCCTTGACAAGAATCTATCAACCTGTGTCTTAAAAATACTCAGTGAGCCCCCCTTCTGGGGCAGAGAGTTCCAAATTTGCACAGCCATCTGATGGGAAACAAATATCATCATCGCTGTCCTGAAAGGGTGAACCCAATTTTAAAGCAGTTCCCTCTAGTTCAGGAATGACTCACAAGTGGAAACATCCTTTCCACATCCACCTTATCAAACCATTCAGGATGTTAGATACTTCAGTCATGTCACCCCTCACTCTCCCAAACTCTAACTGTAACAAACCTATCCTGTCCAACCGATCCACATTTTATTTCTGTCACTCCGGGTGTGAGTGGGGTTGAAATGTTATGTTATGTTTATTATGCAGTGAATGTGTTGCTTCACTGTGTGGGGTCTAAGAGTCAACATGAGCCATACTAGATTCCCTGTCTCACTGTATTACATATATCTTACATCACTGTCGTGTTTCCATCCCTCCCTACCTCATCGAACTAAAAAGAATGACAAAGATCGAGAAAAGTTGTTAGAAAATTTGTTGTTGCATAAAAGGTATTTAATCTGTTTGTACAGATTGCATTGTAATTGTAGTAACCAGTTAATTAAAAGTTACTGACAAAATATTTTAAGACGATCTACGGTTGGTGGTGGAAATGCTGCTGGTTCATATAAGAGAGGGCTGGGGTGAATACTGTACTTGGTTTTGATGAGAAAGTTGAGCAATGTCAGATTCTTTTATCTTTTTCAATAAGGGGCAGAGATTGCAGCTAGGACAGCGTGGAGCTGTTTTGATCTTGCAGACATTATAATAATATTTATTTGATGTGATGTGGGTGTCACTGGCTGGGCCCAGCATTTATTGCCCGTCCCTAGTTGCCCTTGAGAAATTGGTGGTGAGCTGTCTTCTTGAGCCGCTGCATTCTACCTGCTGTGGGTATACAGCACAAAACTGTGAGGAAAGGCTGAGGCACTTGGGTCTGTTCTCACTGGAGAAAAGAAGGTTTAGGGGAGATTTGATAGAGGTGTACAAGATGATTAGGGGTTTAGATAGGGTTGACAGTGAGAACCTTTTTCCGCTAATGGAGTCAGCTGTTACTCGGGGACACAGCTTTAAATTAAGGGGTGGTAGGTATAGGACAGATGTTAGGGGTAGATTCTTTACTCAGCGGGTTGTGAGTTCATGGAATGCCCTGCCAGTAGCAGTGGTGGACTCTCCCTCTTTATGGTCATTTAAGCGGGCATTGGATAAGCATATGGAGGTTATTGGGCGAGTGTAGGTTAGGTAGGCTTTGGTCGGCGCAACATCAAGGGCTGAAGGGCCTGTACTGTGCTGTATTTTTCTATGTTCTATGTAATACCTTGGGGTGGGGATTTCCAGGATTTTGAACCAGCGACAGTGAAGGAACAGCCATATATTTCCAATTCAGGGTGATTAGTACCTTATCGGGGAACTTGAAGATAGTTGTCTTACCATCTAGCTGCTGCTCTTGTCCTTCTCGATGGAAGTGGTCATGGGTTTGAAAGGTGCTGGTTAGTGATTTCCTGCAGTGCATCTTGTAGATAGTATACACTGCTGCTACGGAGCATCAGTGGTGGTGGGGGGGGTGGATACTTGTGGATGCTGTGCCAATCAAGCGGGCTGCTTTGTTTCGTATGGTATCAAGTTTCTTGAGTGTTGTTAGGGTAGCACTATCCAGGCAAGTGGGGAGTATTCCATCACACTCCTGAGTTGTGTCTGGTAGCTGTTGGACAGGCTTTCAGGAGACAGCAGTTGAATTACTCTTGTAGCCACTGTGTTTATGTGGTAAGACCAATTCAGTTTCTGATCAATGATTATTCCCAGGATGTTGATCGTGGGTGTTCAATGATGGCAACACCAGCGAATGTCAATGGATGGTGGTTAGATTATTTCTTATACGTGATGGTCATTGCCTGCATTTGTGTGGAATGTATGTTACTTGCCCCTTGTCAGCCCAAACCTGGATATTGTCCAGATCTTGTTGTACTTGGACTTGGACTGTTTCAGTACCTGCGGAGGGAATTAATTATTAACGTTCAATAGCCATGAAAGTATGCAAATTCCTTTTTCTATCAAATGTCATGGACTGTATCTTGTGGTCACTCTGATATTTACTTTGGTTATCTCCTTACTCTCTTCCTGATTCAGACACAAATGTTGGATCATCGATCAGGATAAAATTACATCAATTTCTCCTTCTTCACGGTGCACTGATAGATTTTGAAAATCTAAGTGTTGCTAACATCTAATTATTGTTCCGTTCAGTCGGGGGTTTATTTATGCTCAGTAAATGCAATAATGGCTCAGTACATGAAGTAATGTGAAGATATGGCAGTGTACAAACTCACAATGATTGTGAATATCAATTTTTATTTTAACCATATAAACACAGTTGAATTGTTTTTATTATATTTGACTTCAATGCTCACATTCATTGTATTTCTGATCACAATAAGAGTGAACTATTTCTTGTGACAAAATTATTTAAAATTCATGTCACTTTTTTATGGACGCAAAATAGAATCAACACCCGTTTGTTCTCTCCTTTATCTATCACAGTCAAGTTTGAATTGTACTATGCTAGCTTGGTACAGCACGGAAACAGGCCATTCAGGCAGCCCGGCCAGGTTCCCTAAACTAAACTAGCCCCATTTTCCTGTGTTTGTTCCATATCCTTCTGGACGTTTTCTATCCATGTAACTGTCCAAAAGTCTTTTAGATGTTATAATTGTACCAGCCAACGCCTTTCCTCTCACATCCCATTCCATGTGAGCCAAACACACTTTGTGAAAAAAGTTGCCCCTCAGATCCCTTTTAAATCTTTCCTCCTCACCTTAAATGTAATTTACACTGTAGAATCTTTATGACTGCAAAGTTATTAAAAGTTGAGAGGTACTTAGAAGCAGCATAATAACATTCATAGTTTAGTCAGTGAACGGAAGCAAATAAATTCAAGATATTGTGAACATTACAATGAACAACGGATACAAGTTGAGAAAATGTTGGATTGAAAAATAATTCAGTAGACACTTAGATATTTTCTAATCAACTCTGAGGTGCTTTGACACATCTCTGTTGAAGTTTAGAATTGAATCCATACCTCCTGGTCTTTCAGTACAGACATTACCAGAGCCCTACATAATGTTCCTATGCAAGAAGGGCAGGACTATAATCACATACTTACGGTGATAACTCACAGGGAAAACTGCTCAAATATTTATTGTGATAATCAGACTGGGTTGTATTCGACAATTCCAGTGTGTAATGGACTGATAAAAGGAATTAGTAATTCATAAAAATGTTGGAACGAAGCGACAATGATCTTAAACAAATATAAATCTCATGATAATCAAGTAATTAAATATGTTTGAAGCAGTCATTTATGTACTCAAAATTAAACTGCTTTGTAATGCTCATGACTTGGAAGTAAAGCATTAGTCATTCAATGTGACTATTAATCGAAAGATAATTTCCCTCATTTTCACAAAATTGTGATTTCTAAGAATTCAAGATTTATTGTAAAAGAATAGAGCAAACATTTGTTAATTCTGGTTTGTATACACAAGAAACACGTGAAATTAATACAATGTTTAACATGAAAAATACTTAGCTCTTATTGTAATAATTAGAAATATAGAAATGTTAGCATTGAAATGAAATACAATTAATACAAGGACGCAAAAAACTGTGGATACTGGAAATCAGACACAAAAATAGCTGATAACAAATTTAAGAATGATGAGAAACCCTTACTGCAATGTAATTGTACAATATGTTGGAAAGAACTGAAATATTGATGTGAAAACTAGTTAGTCATCTCTTAATTGATAAGACTGATTAATGATCATTTAATTAAAATGAGAATTCAAATGAAAGAGAATGAGATAGTTACTATGAGTGTTGGGTGAGAAAACTTTGCTTGATTGCAGGTGTGTTGACCTGAAACGAGTGTAAATATTTCATCATGATACTGGCACTAAGAAATAATAGATTCAACTCTCATGATGGTGTGATAATTGAAATTACAATTAAAGAATAATTAATGTTGGAACTAAACACTTAAAACGATTCAATATTTTCACAGCAGTTTGTACTAGATATTCAATAAGATCAGTAAACTGAGAATTAAAATATTGGGTTAATTTCAAAACAAAAATCACACCTTCAGAGATTATTCATCAGAATAGTTTTGTCATTGAAAGAAACCTCATTTATTCAAGAATTCTGCATTTTCCTCATTTTCTGTCTTTTTCCCACAGGGATCTGCACTGGAACCCTTCTGTTTGCGGGACAAATATATATAAGTGACATGGATTAAAATCTAATTTGGTGAGTTAATAAGTTTGCAGACGATACAAAGTTCAGTGCAGTTGTGGATAATGTAGAGGGTTGTCAAAGAATGCAGCAGGAAAAAGATAAATTGCAGATATGGGCAGAGAAATTAAAGGCAAAGTTTAATCCATACAACAGTGAGGTGTTTCACTTTGGGAGCTCAAATATTAAGGAAAAGTAGGTAATGGCAGGACCCTGAACAGCTTTGTTGTTCAAAGGGATCTTGGCATTCAAGACCATGGCTCCCTGAACGTGACCATGCAAGTAGATAGGGTGGTCAGGAAGGCAAATGGCATGCTTGCCTTTATTGGTCAGGGAACTGATTACAAGAGTCAGGATGGCATGTTGCAACTTTATAAGACTTTGGTTAAGGCATACTTAAAGTATTGTATTCACTCCTATTCGCCACATTATAGGACGGGTATGGTGGCTTTGGAGAGGGTACAGAGGGCATTTACCAGGATGCTGCCTGGATTTGGAGACGTGAGAAAAACTCAGGTTGCTTTTTTGTGGAGTAGCGGAGGATGGAGGAAGAATTGATGCAAGTCTATACAATCAGGAGATACGTAAATAGGGTTGACAGTCAAAATGGTTTTCCCAGAGTTGAAACGTCAAAAGTATGTGACATGCGTTTAAGGTTAGGGGAGACAGTTCAAGGAGCATGTGAGGGGCAATTTGTTTTTTACAAAGGGAGTGGTAGGTGTCTGGAATGAATTTCCAGGGTTGGTGGTAGAGGCAGATACATTAGGGCTTTTTTAAATGTTCATTTAGATAATTTGGAAGGATGTGGACAGAAGGGGTGAGTTTATTTTGCATTATGTTCAGCACAACGTTATGGGCCAAAGGGCCCATTCCTGTGTTGCACAGATCGTTGAGAGAAAACTCATGTCTAACACATATGACATTTAATCTAATCAATATTTAGTCACTGGTGTCAAAAATAGGAATAAAGTAAGTAGAGAATGAACTTGACTCTAATCTAAAGATATAGTTTGACATTTACACAGGTAATGCTTTGGTATTTTTTTCTGAATTATCAGCTTTGATGGAGATGTGTTGAAAATGTTTGCAGTTACTGATCTGCTGAACCAAAATGACCCCTTTTAAACTGATGATTGGACTAGAAACCTTTTAGAAAAGTTGAAAGTATTCAGTAAGGTGAGATGCACATCATAATTTAATCCTATATTTCTTATTGACAATACTCCAATAAAACGTTTTTTTCACGTCTATACCAAAAAGATTGATTTTCCATCCAATGCTCATTGGAAATATCTGAATGCTACTTATTTCAACAATCAAAGTAACCATAGCCTCATCGATTAAGAGTTATCTAATGACATTTTGCCAATAATTACTGTTTATTTCGGCACATTGTATCTTCAAACAACAATGTGAGATTTCTCTTTAATATTCAGTTCACTGACAGCATATTAATAATTTAGTTATTGCTAATATCTAATAACTGATCAATCTAGTGAGGGATATAAAAGTGGAATTATGGCTCAGTACATCAACTGATGGAAAGATATTGCAGCGTTCAATCTCCCAATTATTGTGAATATCGATGTATATTTTGATATGATTTGATTATATTTTTCTTCAACGTGAAAGTTTATTGTATTTCTGATCTCAGCAAGGGTTAAATATTTTAAAGCTAAAAATATTCAAATTTGTGACTTTTTTTGTAAACACGAGAAAAAAAAGTTACATGTGTTTGTTCTTCCCTTTATCAATCAGAGTACATTTTGAATTGTTGGAAGATGTACATTTGTGGAAGGAAGGGGAGCTGCCTGCAGCTGAATAGTCACATTGAATTTTTTTTTGGTGATTCCATCTGCTGCTAAGCATTCTAATTATCTTTTCATTATCAGAAAAATTGCTTTAAACCTATTCAGCAGTTGTATTTTTCATGAATTTACAATAAGTGCATGATATGTCTATTTATTTTTCCTTCAATTGTCATGATATTAATTTTTTCGTAAGAGCCTATATACTTAGTACCATCATTATTGTGAATTACCATTTCATTCTCAGTCCATTGCATAGAAACAGTCAAATTAATTCCCAGCCCAATTATCAGAGTGAACACTGGTTAGTTTTCATTTGAGTAATCACAAGTAATTATAATCCCACCCTTCCTGGGTGGGAACATAATGAAAGGAACCTGTGGAATTCCAGTAGAGTATCTCCCACGAGACCAGGAAGTGTGCGTTGAGTTCCCATCTTCAACAGAGATGCACCAAAACAGCTTCGAATGGTGATTAGAAAATATCTAAGCAGAGTTTGAATTGCTTTTCAATCCAATTTTGGATTTGCTCTGTCTGTTGTTCATTCCAATAATCACAGAATCTGCAATTTGTTATCTTCAGGTCATTAATAAATGTATGTATCACATTACATTGTCTCTAAATTTTAGATTTGAGGACACTGTAGTTTTTCAAATTTAAAATATCACAATACCTTACTACTTCCACTTATCTCACTTTGTGTATGATGGCTTCAAAGCATTTTGCTAAGCAATTCTACTCAACATAAAGATTTTGTTGACTTTAAATAGTATCTTCAGCACTCGCTTATCAGTCTATTCCTAAATCAAAGAATCATAGAGTCATAGAATCCCTACAGTGTTGAAACAGGCTACTTGGCTCAACAAGTCCACACCGACCCTCCGAAGAGTAACCCACCCAGACACATTCCCTTGTTCTATTACTCGACATTTCTCCTGACTAATGCACCTAACCTCCATATCCGTGAACACTATGGGCCATTTAGCATGGCCAACTCACCTAACCTGTAGACTTGGATACTATGGCATTGTTATTGAAATCAATGCTCACACAAAACACTATTCATAAAGCCAGACAATGGTATCATGATCATTTAATTACTGTTCAGTGGAATAAGCTGAGTAACTGTTTTATTGTTCCTGAGATCAATCACCACAGTAAGCATCTGATTATCATTCCCTCCAGTAAATACAATGAGTGTCTTCTGAAATTTCTGTTCTGTAATTATCCAAGATACGTATTGCGTACAGCAGTGTTTATTCTTCATTACGAGTGGCCAAGGTTTCTAACAGCCATTGATCTTGATCTTATTGTTACTGAGTGCAGTAACCACAGTAAACATTTCATTATAATTCTTGCCAATAAATACAAGAGCTATCCTCTTACTTTTCAGCCCAGCAATTACACATGATTGTCAATGCTACTATATTAATACATATTTGTTCAGGCCAATCCAAAGACAAAATGACCAATAATATCCCTTGCAAAATTCTTTGTAAATATCTGATTTTTGCTCAGGTGAAACATAACAATTATCTCAGCCTTTGAAATTCAGAGAGCTCCAATTATGTTTCCCTGCAATATTATTCTTCATTTCTATATATTACTCAGTCTAATATCAAGATGAGATATCTCATTATTCTCAAATTCACAAATATGATTTTTAAAATCCCTTTGTTGCTAATATATCTTATATACAATAATTGTGCAATCCAGTAAGGGGTATAAATGTGGAATTATGCTTCCGTACAATAAATACTGCAAGGACATTGCAAAGTGCAATCTCTCAATCATTGTGAATATTGTATTTATTTTAAACTTGGAAACATTTTTGAATTGATTTGATTATAATTTACTTCGATGCTGACATTTACTGTATATCCAATCACAATATCTGTTGATTATAAGGAGGTATCATCATTCATCATTCATTCCAATAATCACAGTATCTGCTATATACTTTCATCTGGTCACTAATAGCAATATGTATCTAATTCCACTCAATCAATATTCCTCGGAAAATATTTGAGAATGTTGCAGTCATAAAGCTGAAATATACAAAGTCATGTTAGTCATTAATTTTCTCTTGTTCTGTAGATCTTAGTTAAAACAACACATAGAATTTTATGTTCCAGTGCTATAAATATGAGAAAAGATCAATTGATTCTTCAGTAAAATAAACAAATGTCACATGATATTATTTATCTATTTTTTAATTACTGGTCAGTTTATGAATTGTGTGAGATTTGATTTTTGCTTTCCAGTCATTTATTTATATTGAATGTGACATTGAAATGGTGTGAAAATATCAGGTTGTGTTCATTTGAAAGTTGGATTT
The DNA here is from genome assembly GCF_020745735.1 of Hemiscyllium ocellatum. Taxonomy (NCBI): domain Eukaryota; kingdom Metazoa; phylum Chordata; class Chondrichthyes; order Orectolobiformes; family Hemiscylliidae; genus Hemiscyllium; species Hemiscyllium ocellatum. The sequence goes on along the minus strand of NW_026869069.1, from coordinate 172,270 downwards.
GCCAACTCTCACTTATCCCATTGATTGCATGATGGTTTAAGAACGTTTCACTCAACAATCATAGTAAGTATAAAAAAAATGTCAGATTTTAAATCAGATCATTCGCATCCAATTATCAATCTGTTCCTAATTCATGTAAATATCTCAATTTTATTGAAACCAATGTTCACACTAAACAGTACACATAGAGCTGCACAAAGACTTCCATCACCACCTGATTATTGTTCAGTAGAATAACCTGAGTAAGTACCTGATTGCTCCTGAAACCAATGACAACAGTAAGCATTTGTTTACTATTTCATGCAACAAGTGCAATTGATATCTTCTATTTCGGTTCAGGAGTTAAAGATGATTTATGTTGCTTAAAACAATGCTTTTACTTTATCACGGATATTGACTGTAATACAATCATGCAAACAACAAACGTTTTGTCATTCTAAAAATCTTTAAGTTTATTTATTTTACATTTGTGTGCAAGAGATATTTCAAATTACAACCACTTTTGTTGTATAATTCAGCAAACCTAAACTTTGAATTTGGGAAAGTCTCCATTTTTGCAAAATGGAATTCGTTTTCAGTTTATATCACACAGTAAATGACTTTTTTTTTCCGAATCACGCGCTCTACAAAATGATTATTGGTTTCATTTAATTGGAAGAAAAGAACTGATTTGAACATGTTGATTCTTTTTGTCCTTTCTATTCCAACATTATTCATCACTGTACAATAATGACACAATTATTATAATTCCTTTATGTACCAAATATCTGCATCATTTGTTTATTTTCATGCTCACTTTCATTATCTATTAACTTTCTTCCAAATTTTGACACAAATGTCTGAAATCTGATCATAATATTAATCATCTGAATTAAAATAACATGTCTCTATGAGGAAACCATTTGATAGAAATTCACATTTCTTGTGTTACCTGTATTTAGTAAAGAAAAATAAATGTTCTGTAATCACTGGCTCATTTTTTCTTCAATTCATAAAGCTAGTTTCTATATTGTATTCCACAATTTACCAATTTTAATAAATATGCAATCAACATAACAACAGTGTTTTTGAAATATTGAATCATTTTAATTGCTCATATAACAACATTATCAAGTCATTGTCATAGTTATAATTGTGCAATTATTTAAGAAAGTCTTTTGAACAAGTGAGATTCACATTTTAATTTGACCAATTGTTTCTGAGTACCAACACTGCAATATGAAACTTTATTTTCTTTTATTAGAAAGAGCTTAATTCAAACATTTCAGGCACATAAATTGCTATTCTGCAGTGTTACAAAGGTGAAAAGCAAGTCAATTTCTTCATCAGTGAAATAAACAAATGTCACTTCTCGTTATTCATTAGTTCGCTCATTCCTAAATTTGCAACTAAACAATGCAATTCACCTTAGTATTGTTGTATTTTGATCATATTAATTTTCTAATTATTGTTCATTTGTGATTTGTTAGAGATTTTTATCTTTGTTTTGCACGCCTCTTACTTATCTCACTTCTTGCATGGGCATTGAGAACAGAGGGTCAGTGGTTAGCACTCATGTGTTACAGTGTTATGCAAATGTGTTTGATTCCATCCTCAGTCACATCTTTGTGTGGAGTTTGCATGTTCTGGTTTTCTCCCACAATCCAAAGATGTGCAGATTAGGTAAATTGGCCATGTTAAACTGCACGTTCTGTTCAGGGATGTGTAGGTTAGGAGCATTAGTCAGGGGTAAATGTCCAATAATCTGTGAGCAGAATGGTGCTGAGTGGATTATTCTTTGGAACGTCAGTGTAGACTTGTTGGGCCAAATGGCCTATTTCTACATAGTAGGGATTCCGTATAATTAGAATTGTGTTTCGCTAAACAAAACTGACATTTAAAAAAAAGTTGCCTTTGAAACTTATCTCTAACAGTCAATAGTCAATCTTGTAAAATATCTCAATGTTACTGAAATCAATGTTCAAACAAAACACTGCACATGAAGCCACACAAAGATCTTCATCACCATCTAATTACTGTTCAGTGGAATAATCACAGTAAATATCTTATTGTTTCTGAGATTAATCACCACTATCACAGTAAGGATCTGGTTATCATTCCCTCCAATAAATGCAATCGTTGTCCCTCTGGTATTTCACTTCAGTAGTTATACACCACACTGGTTGTTCAAAGCATGGTTATTCTTTATTATGAATGGCCAAGGGTTCTAACGGCAAGAGTGTTGTTCGATCTGATTTGTTGCATGTTCTCGAACAGGTTTTCTCTGTAAATATTGCAAAAAATGTGTTTACTTGGTCTTGTCCAACTGCTGATGCTAACCTTTTCAGTTCATCTTCATTAAACTTATTTGGAGAAAGTGGGGAAAGCTGAAGCTGACGATCAGAGCCAAGAGTGTGGCATTGGAAAAGGGCAGGCACATCCAAAGAGCAGGAGGATCGACCTTCCGGGCATTAGGCCATCATCAGAAAATATTCCTGATGAAGGGGTGATGCCCAAAACGTTGATTCTGCTTCTCCTCGGATGCTGCCTGACCTGCTGTGCTTTTCTGGCACCACGCTCTTGACATTAGAAAAATTTGACTGAATATTCCGAGATTATACTAAAAGTTGCTTCTGTCAATTTAATTTCCTTTGCTTTCTATTCACTAAAGTTTTCATGTTAATTGTTTCTCCTTTTCTTCTTAAATCTGATACAAATCTCAAAATACAGAACACATTAAAATTCACATGAACTATAAATCTGCATTCTCGACAAGAAAACCAATGGAAGGCGAGATAGAATTCTGGAACAGCCAACACATTTAAATGAAAAAGCAATGCCTTCCAAAAAATGTTTGCCCATCTGTATCTCTCTTTCAATTCAATAATCCTGCAAATAGTTTATAATTGTTAATTGATCTCTCTGAATGAGTACCTAATCAATGTCAATGTAACCCGCTGTAACATTAACAACAGATTGATAACTGGGTGTTACAGATCTTATTTGAAGTCAACAAATGTTTGGAATTTACTCGAATTCCACCAGGAAACATTCTTGAATCATAATACAAGAAATGAGATATGTGAGAGACGTGCAAACCTTATTTTTAAATGAACAAACTCCAATCTATTGGTCAAAATGAACAGGTGAATGGAAAAATAAAAGCAAGTTTCTGACAATTCATAAACCGAACAAATCCAAATTCACTTTGATAAAAGGACAGAGTAATATTGAGATGAATCACAACATTTAGTTACAAAGTAGGTAACCAGCTGACTGACATGTAATTGGTGGTAGCACTTGTTAGTTTACTGAAGAAGACATCAACTTTATTTCAAATTTATAGCACGAGAGAATAATGTTTAATGTGTTTCAATTGTTTGGACTTGCCCCTTTGTAACAAAAAAAATCAATCACATTACTTAGACATCGTAATCTTTAATTCTGCAACATTTTCAAATATTCTCCAGGAACTTATAAGCAACAGAATTAGATACAGGTATCCCCACAATCTGAAAGTAGAGCATTATTATGAAACCTCACATAAACGGAAAAGGGGCAAATCGAGGAAGCATTAATTTAAATGGGAAACATCTCCCCTTTTTTCATAAAAGTGAAAATCCTCTTCAGATTTCTTTCAGTTAGAGAAAACAGGGACAGATGTAAGTCTTTTGTAAAAGCAATGTGGCTAAAGTGAAGTTTCCAACACATATTTCTTGGTAACCTGACTCAAATAAGTATCAGATTGTGTGATTTTTGATATAATAGATAAGTGCAGATCTAATGTTGAATTGGAAAGCAGTTCAGTCTGTGCTTAGGTGCTCTCTAATCACCATTCAGAGCAGCTCTTGGTATATTTCTGGTGAAGGTGTGATTTGAAACCTTCCCTCGAGTCCAGTAATATAGACACTGCCACAGCTCCACAAGCTCCTTTCATAATGTTCCCACCCAGGACGGGCAGGACTGCAATATTATGTTTAATGTGGTTACACAAATGAAAACTAATCAGCTGTCTATTGTAGTAATTCAAATGGGAATTAATTTGGTAGTTTCTGTGTGTAATGGACTGGAAATTAAATAATATTTTACAATAACAATACAATGGTGGTCTTAAATAAAGAGGAATCTCATGACAATTCTTTGAAAGACAAATTGATAAAACTGCATGATCATTGTACTTTGATTTAAAAATGCAATTTCCCTTCCTTTCAAGAATGTACACCTTCCACAAATTCAAAATGAACAGTCATCGATAAAGAAAGGAACAAACAGATGTTAATTCTATTTTCTGTACATAAACGTGCGATGAATTTTAAGTAAGTTATATATATGTAAAAAGGAAACTCTTATTATGGTTCGAAATACAATAAACGTTAGCATGAAGTGAAATATAATCAAATCAATTCAACTGTGTTTTCTCAGTTAAAATACAGCTCAATATTCAAAGTAATCGAGTGATTGTACACTGCAATATCTTTACATTAATTCAGTGCTGAGATATAATTCCACATTAATACCCCTTATAGTGAAGCAAACTTGTGTCAGGAGTCAGAGGAGGTAGGGGAGGTCCTTAATGAGCATTTTGCTTCAGTATTCATGAATGAGTGGGATCTTGTTCCTGTGAGGACAGCGTGAAACAGGCTGATATGGTCGAACAGGTTGATGTTAAGGCGGAGAATGTGCTGAAAATATTGAAAAATCACAGGGATAGATGTCCCCTGGGCCAGAAAGGATATAACTTAGGTTGTTATGGGAAGGGAGGCAAGTGATTACTGTGTTTTGGCAATGATCTTTGCATCCTCACTGTCCACTGGAGTCATACCATATGATTGGAGGGTGGCAAACATTATTCCCTTATTCAAGAAAGGCAATTGAGATAATCCTGGGAATCATCGATGAGTCAGTCTTACATCAGTTGTGGCCAAATTATTGGAGAGGATTCTGAAAGACAGAATTTATGACTATTTGGAAAAGTATTGAGTGATTAGAGATGGTCAGCATGGCTTTGTGAGTGGCAGGTTATGCCTCACAAACCTTATTGAATTATTTGAGGATATTACAAGCACATTGATGAGGACAGAGTAGTGGATGTGGTGTATATGGATTTTAGCAATGTGTTTGATTAGGTTCCCCATGGTCGGCTCATTTAGAAAGTAATGAGGCATCGGATACAGGGAAACCTGCCTGGTTATAGAATAAATTGGATGGCCCATAGAAGACAGGGTGAGATTACATGGATAGTTTTCAGCTTGGAGCATGGTGACCAGTAGTATTCTGAAGGGATTAGTTCTAGGACCTCTGCTCTTTGTGATTTTTATAAATGACTTGGATGAGGAAGTGGAAGGGTGGGTTAGGAAATTTGCCAATGACATGAGGGTTGGTTGAGTTGTCGATAGTGTGGAGGGCTTTTGTAGGTTGCTAGAGGGCATTGTCAGAGGTGGGCTGAGAAGTGGCAGATGGAATACATTCTGGGAAAGTTTGAAGTTATTCATTTTGGAATTTCAAATTTGAGTGCATATTTTCGGATTAAATGCCGGATTCATGACAATGTGGAGGAACAGAGGGATCGTGGGGTGCACGTCCATGCATCCCTCATGGCTGACATCCAAGGTAATAGGTTTATTGAGACGGTGTATGCTGTGTTAGCTTTCATTCGCTGGGAAATTGAGTTTAAGAGCCATGAGGTTATGCTGCAGCTCTATGGATCCCTGGTGAGAATACACTTGGAATATTGTGTTCGGTGCTGATCACCTCATTAGACATAGGATGTGGAAGCTTTAGAAAAGGTGCAGATGAGATTTACCAAGATGCTGCCTGGACTAGAAGGCATGTCTTATGAAAAAAAGGTTGAGGGAGCTGGGGCTTTGGTCATTGCAGTGAAAGAGGGTGAGAGTTTGCTTGATAGATTTTTATAAGATGATGAGAGGCATAGATAGAATGGACATTGAAAGAGTTTTCCCCACAAAGTGGCATAATTTTAAGGTGAATGGGGGAAGTTGTGGGGAGATGTCAGAGATAGTTTCTTCATAGATAGTGGTGGGTGCGTGGAATGCACTGCCAGTGGTGGCAGTAGATTCAGATCCATCAGGGACTCTTGGATAGGCACATGGATGATGGTAAATGAAGGGCGTGTTGGTTAGTTTGATCTTAGAGTAGGTTCATTCAATTCAGATACATATGCTTCCTTTATGGTTCTGTGGGTGCTCACTCACTCATTTTCTTCAGTTTTACATCAATTTCACACTGAATGTGAGGGTGGGAATGAATTTGTAAATATAAATACTCCACCCAAACCCCCTCACAGGTCAGGAACTGTTTTTGCTACTTTCATCACTCAGAAGGAACAGGAAAATAAAGGTTCAGTCACAAATCTTACAGGCACATAGTGGCTATTATCACCAGGAAAGGCTGAACAGCTCAAAATGCTTTTCTCAAGAAAAGAGGAGGCTCAGAGACAGCCTGGTACAAGCAGGAAGCTTTGTGTCTGTGTTTTCAGAGATTTGAGGTTGAAATCATTGGGTTGGAAGCATGTTTCATTGCCCCAAATCATCAAAGTTGCGATCTAAATGTGCATCTTTCTTTCTATCTGTCTGAGTTAACAATCAGATGGACAGGTCAATGTCTGAGTGTCTTACCAAATCCCTGATTGAATCTGTCTCCCCCCACAAACTCAGGTGCTTCACCACTCACTGGGTCACGGAGAAACTCTGCCGTTACAATGAGAACTGTCTTTGTTATCATCGCCCCTCGTGCTTCTGCCTAATCCCCACTTCCTTTCATTAAATCCCAGCTGCCTCTAGTCCATCCACATGGGCATGTTGAAGAGCTTGACAGGAGAATGGATTGAAACCGAGAGTTCAATCGACAGAATGAAAGAGGAAGAAGGAAATAAACGGTGATTGTGGATCCCAGGGGATACAGACTCCAGGATTAGTCCTTGTGGGCATTCCTGCAGTAATACGAGACAGCATTCCATGGTGAGAGTTAAACCTGGGAGGCAGGAGAGGGAGCCACTGAACATGAGCAGGTTTAGTTCAAACACAGGAGGTTTGTTCAGTCAGTAACAGTGTGTTAGACATGGAGGTGAAGTGAGCAGTGAGGGGAAATGTTACCACAAGCTGCAGATGGACAACTTTCATTGGAACAGGAGGAGGCCATTCAGCCCCTCGACTTTGCTCTGCCATTCATGATGATCATAGCTGATGTGTGACCTAACGTACAATTTTTGAAACCCTTTAATTTCATCTATAAACTCCTCTGCAACAGACAAGATGAGTATTGGAAAACTAAACATCTGCAAATGCTGGGGAATCAGAAATAAAAACAGAAATTGCTGGAAACATTCAGGTCTGGCAGCCTCTGTGGAGAGTGAACCTTTCAGGACCAGTGACCGGTCAGGTGACCAGCTGCAGCTGACCATTCTGCCTGTTTCTGTAACACTGGAACAGGTTCTGGTTCGGGGGGGATGAGATTGTCAATAACAACTGAGAGAAACAGGAGGACGGGCTCAATCAGAATAAGGAATTCACTTACCCCTCCCAGTGGGACACTCACCAACACAGTCACACTGCGGAGAGGCCGCTCACCTGACCCATGTATGGGAAAGGGATTTACTCGATCTTACAATCTGCTGAGGCACCAGAGATAGCACAGTGGGTTTAGACCCTTCACCCGCTCCATGTGTGAGAAAGGATTCATTCAAATCTCTCACCAGCAGAGACATCAGTGCATTCCCACTGGGGAGAGACCATTCACCTGCTCAGTGTGTGGGAAAGGATTCACTCAGTCCTCTGACCTGCTTAAACACCAGCGAGCTCACTCTGGGGAACGGTCATTCACTTGTTCCCAGTGTGGGGGGAGATTCACTCAAATGCAGTACCTGCGGAGTCCCCAGTGAACGCACACAGGGGAGAGGACATTCAGATGCTGTGTGAGAGAAGTGATTCAGTGATTCATCCTGCCCACTGAGACCCCAGCGGGTTCACACTGGGTAGGAGCTGTTCACCCCTCTGTGTGACAAGGGATTTTTCTGAGTCTTCAACATGATTGAGAGACCAGTGAGTGCTCACAGGGAAGTGGTCATCCACCTGCTCCGTGTGGACTGCAGGACTCTGACTTTGATGTTACTGTTCATCAGAGTCAGGAGTGGCCCTTGTACATGATGACACTGTTGGAGTATTGATGTTGTTGTTGTTAACCACATTAACTGGGCTGGAGTTGACTGAACTTACATTGCCACTTTCTAAACTTCAGGATGTCTCTCTGGGCAGGATGTCTCTACAAACAGCAATGGGACAATGAGCAGGGATCATCTGTTTTAATTTAAATTGTGATTACAGCACTCCTGCTTCACAGAACTAGGTACAAGGTTGGAGTCCAGCCTTGGTCAATGTGGATTTCCCACATTCTCCCCATGATAGTGTGGGTGCCCTCCAGGTGCTCTGGTTTCCTCCCACAGTCCAAAGATGTGCAGGTTAGGTGGATTGGTCGTGCTACCTTGTCCACAGTGTCCAGGATTGTGCAGACTAGGTGGATCAGCCATGGGAAAGGCAGTGTTACAGTGATAGAGTGCTCTGGGTGTGATGTTCTTCGGATGGTCGGTGGGGTTTGATGGGCCAATGCTCTCCTTCCACACTGTCGGGATTCTATTCTATGATTGAGGATAAAGGCTAAACAGCCGGGTGTCCTTGGAGAAGGAGCATGTGGTGTGCATCAATGCTCTTGATGCCTTTAGATAGAGGTGGGCACCGCAGGGGATATAGTGCTTTATCTCCACCGCTGCCCCCTCCCCACAACTCTATTTTGATTTAGTCCCTGCTCACTCTGTCACTTGTAATGGTTTGCTTGGACCGTAATGGGCTTTTTTTGGAAATATTCAATTGGTTACACAAATGGTTTACTGCGGGTGATGATATGTCTAGATTAGAGTGGTGCTGGAAAGTCACAGCAGGTCAGGAGCCGGAAAATCAACATTGTGGCAAAAGCCCTTTTCCAGCACCACTCTAATCTCGGCTCTGGTTTCCAGCATCTGCGGTCCTCACGTTTGCACTCCTGGTGATTATATGTTCACCCAAAGCAAAATGGCGTAATGATGATTTTGATGGTGGGAAGGTTGCTGTGATCACATTTCTGGGTCAGAGAAATGGGGAAAAAGAACGCTTCGCAGCTCACAGAGCGAGACCTGAAAAGCAGTTAAATCAAACCAAAGGTTCAGACAGGGAGGGAATATTTCCCTGGAGTTTGAGTAGCTGGAAAGTGATGGTGTCCGGGAATAGACAGGACTTTGTTTTACAGAGGTTGAAAGTTATTTAAACTGTTATATTCAGACAGATTATTTTCTTTAATTTTATTTGCTGTTCAAAAAACTTTCACAACATTTAAAAACCAAAATTTACAAACCTTGTGTTAAAAGATAAATGTTAAATAAAATCCATTAAACCATCCCTCACTGAAACCTGTTGTGGAAGTGCAATCTCCTGGAGAATCCCTGCCCACTCCTTCCTACCCGGGCTCCATGACTATATACATACCTGGGAGATAGCAGCAGGAGGAGGCCATTCGGCCTTTCAATCCTGCTCCACCATTCAATGGGAAACAGCTGACCATCCAGCTCAGTCTCCTGTTCCTGCTGGGTTCCAATCCCCTTTCATGACTTTACCTCGAAGAACTATATCTAAGTCCTCCTTTGGCTTCACTGCCTTTTGTTCCAGTGACGTTGCTGTGTTACTGTGTGGGTGTAGGCAGGGGTAATGTGATGGTGCTGCCTCCTGGAGGATACACTCAGCGTCCCTCATCATCCTGCAGTAACATCAACGGGGTTTCAGCAACTCAAGAGAGAAACCATTTCCAGGATATGGGCATCACTGGCTCAGCCAGCATTTATTCCCCATCTCTAGTTACCCTTGGGAAGATGGTAGAGAGTTGCTGTCTTGAACCATTCACAGTCCATTTGGTGCAGATAGACCGACAATGCTGTGAGGGAGAGTGTGCAGGATTTTGGCCGAGTGATTCTCTATCTTTGGTTCTTCAAATGCTGGTTAACTTAATCACAATCTGCACATGACTTTGAGATTTCAGTCTGCAAACCTTCACCACCTAGCACCCTGTATAAAGGAATATGTACAGGTTAGAAATTCAGACCAGACAATTCTAGCTTCTTTGGAATATCTTTTCCCCTTTCTTCCCCCGAAGCTGTAACCCTCCAGCCCACTTACTCTCTCCCACCATTCTGACTCTGCTACCCCCTAGTGTACACCCTCCCCATTCTCATGGAGTTGCTGATAAACAGATCCATGCCACCACTTCCCATCCCTGGTTAGACTCTGTACCGTTTCTGGGTTCACTTCCTTTCCCTTCAGTTGCTGCAAGTCAATAATGTAACAGCAGAATGAAACAAAAGGAAACAGAAAGGGAGGTGGCAGATCCTGGACAGAAGAGGAAGCTTCAGTCTGGGAGAATGGGTCAGATCCTTCTTTGTTTCCCATTAGTTGATTCCCACCATTACAATGAATTTGGGATGGAGAGTGGTCCTCCATGGGTGTGGTGACACTTTGACCCCCCCAACTGATCAATACTATAAGCAGATGCATTCCACCTCCAGCTAATCACTGTGTGAAATACTTTCTGCAAAGTATACTTACCCAAAGCATATGCTCCAAAACCCGGCCACATTCTGTACATGTACAGTGCGGGGTTTCCCCACACACGTGTGGTTCCTGCCTTAGGGATTGTGGGAGCTGCAGTCTCCATGAAGCCACTGGAGCCCTGTCTCTGAAACGTGAATGAAAAATGTGGACTGGAGGGTGTTGTGTGTAGGATCCCCATTCAGACACACAGGACATGTGGACTGTCACCGGGTTTTACTGAGACATCTGCTTCCACAACCTGATTTTCTGATGTAAGGAATATTGATTCAGCCAACTGGGACGTGGGGTTGTTAATAGGAGGAGCAGATTTTAAGTAGAGGTGGCTCAATGGTTAGCATTGCTTACTCACAGCGTCAGGGACCTGGATTTGATTCCAGCCTTCGGCGACTGTGTGGAGTTTACACATTCTCCCCGTGTCTTTGTGAGTTTCCTCTGGGTGTTCCAGTTTCATCCCACAGTCCAAAGATGTGCAGGTTAGGAGGATTGGCTATGCTAAATTCCCAGTGTCCATGCCAGTGCAGGTTAAGCCATTAACCATGGGAAATACAGGGAATGGGTGAGTCTGATTGGGATGCTCATTATAGGGTTGGTGTGGACTCCATGGAAAAATACCCTGTTTCTGCACTGTAGGGACTCTGTTCTATTCTCATGGAGAAGAATGTACCTATCTCAATGTGCTGTGAATCTGTGGAATTCCCTCTTCAAAATGCGGTGGATGCCAGGACAATGAGCAGATTTAATGAAGAGATACAGATGTTGAATTTACAATGAGATGAAGGGTGAGAGAGAGCAGGTGGGAACATCCAGCTGAGACCGAGGTGAGCTCAATCATCACCGTATTAAATGGTGGAGCTGGATCGAAGGGCTGCATTGCCTCTCCTGTGCCCAGTGCTCATCTTCTTACGGTAATAACTGGAAAGCTGCATCCAAAACTCACCACCTTCACCAAAGGAGATTTTCGGAAAATGCAGGATAGTCAGGTGGATTAGTGTTCCAAACTTAGATAGTGAGGAAGCATGTGGGAGATAATGATTTTGCAATTCTAAACTGAGGTGAGTTAAAAAATCACAACAACAGGTTATAGTCCAACAGGTGTAATTGGATCATGATAAAGGAGCAACGCTTCGAAATCTAGTGTGCTTCCAATTAAACCTGAAGGACTATAACCTGGTGTTATGTGATTTTTAACTTTGTACACCCCAGTCCAACACCGGCATCTCCAAATCATATCAATTGAGGGGAGACAGTGATTTATGGTTTTAGACTGTTCAGTACATTCACACCGTCCAGAATACTCTGTGAATATCTATCCTGTACTTTATTACAAAGCCAAGGTCCCTGACAATGAAAACCAAAACACCCAGGTAACATCGCCTCACCTTGTAATCTGATAAAAGACTTGTGATAAATATGGTCAAATTTAGAATAGTTGGAAAGCGGGAAGATTAAATCCAATCCCAAGATCCTGTGCTTAAACAAAGGAGACTACAATAGGATGAGGCAGGAGTTGGCTAATGTAGACTGGAAGCAAAGCCTTTAGGGTGGGACAGTTGACAGACAGTGCAGGAATATCAAAGGATTTTTCAAACCGCTCAGCAAAAGTATATATCAGGGAAAAGGAAGGACTGTGGGAAAAGGAGTAATCTGCCATGAGTGGCTCAGGAAATAAGGGAGTCTATCACATTGTAATAGAACACATACAAATTGGCAAAGAGCAAGGAGAAACTAGGAGATTAGAAAAAAACTTTAAAAATCAACAGAAAGCTAGATGGGATTGTGGGAGAAAAGTGATGAGTAGCTGTCCCTAGGACCGGAATAGCAGTTTACATTGCTAGAGAGGAACATGTGTGTGGAGAACATATGACTTCTGTAATTGTTGAAGCACTTAACTGTTACCATAGAGATAATCCTGATTGAGTTAAAAATCACAGCACACTACAAAAGCTTGTACTTCCAAATAAACCTGTTGGACTATAACCTAGTGTTGTGTGGTTTTAAACTTTGCCCACCCCGCTCCAACACCAGTTCTTCCACAACAGAATCCTGGCAGACAGCCCCACTGAAACTGAAGTGCCTGTCAGAAACCTGACTGAGCCACAGGGGCGCAGGGGAGGGGGATGTGGTGTAACCACAAAGTGCTGAGCTGACCTCTACTTTTTAACTGCCATTGCCATGGAGATAATACTGAGAGGCAGCATCCATTCAAAACCACAAACCACAAAGGTATAAGAATGGGAGCTGCACATCGGACAGGCGGGGAGTTACCTGATGCTGCCTGGAGGTGTTCTGCATGTACACTATCCAGGTAACTGCCATGTCTCATCAATAAAGACTCAAAGAAGACCTCTCAGAGTTCTGTACCAAGTTATTCCTATCCAGCAGGGTTCAGGAATATGAGTACACAGCAGTCAGTCTTCACAGTGGAGGATATGAAGAACATGCCAGTAATTGATAAGGAGACTGAGGAAGGTGAGGACCAAGAAACCAATATTATGAAAGCATTAGAGCTGGGCAAGCTAATGGAGCTAAAGGTAGATAAGTCTCTTTGCCCTGATGGAATACATCCCAGGGTGCTCCCAGAGATAGCGGGAGAAATAGTAAATATACTTGGAGTCAGAGTCCTACAGCAGAGACAGGCCATTTGGCCCAAACTGGCCCATGCCGACCAGAATGTCCATCCACACTAACCCCATTTCCCTGCACTTGGCCCATCTGCTTCTGACCCTTTCCTATCCATGTATTTGTCCAAATGTCTTTTACGTGTTGTTAATGTACCCGCCTCAACCACTTCCACTGGCAGCTCAGTCCATATACATACCACCCTCTGGGTAAAACAGTTGCCCCTCAGCTTCCCTTTCATAATTTCTCCTCTAACCTTCAACTGATGCCCTCCACTCCTTGATTTCCTGGGAAAAAGACTGAGTGCGTTCACCTTACCCAAGCCTCTCATGATCTTATACACTTCCAGAAAAGATTCCCCCTCAGTTTCCTCTGCTCTAAACTAAATAAAAACATTCCTCGCTTGTCCACCCTCTCCCTATAACTCAGACTCCTGAGCCCTGGCAAAAATTCTTCTAAATTTCTTCTGCACTTTTTACAGTTTAATAACTGAAACCTACACTGTATCCATCACATTTCCAGTGTTTCCCCACGGCACTGGAACCGACGTGACAACGCCAATGGATTACAATCCATGATCGATAATTAACCCCTTTACAACAATCCCGTTTTCATAGTATTTCCCATGGTGCAGGTATCCTTGTGTCTTTCTGGTTGTATGGTTAATTAAAGACTTCTCCTCATACAAAACAAATCTGTAACTTAATTGTTCCTGGGAAATGTGCCATGTTTATTCAGACTTTTAAAAACAAATGAACTCTTTCTCCAGTCACAATGGACTTGGCTATACCTCAGTATTTTCTCCAGACACACTGATATTTGAAATTCTCGCCCACGGACAGAATACACACCTTCCCTTCCACATGAAAAGGCCAATGAATATTCAGATCGGCACGCATCAAGTAACTATCAAAACCGAACAGGAAGTTCAATTTGAATTTCTCATCCACAAATCTGCCCTTTCAGCACTCTACAACTGAGAAAACAACTCACCACCGTTAACACAGGAAGCAAGTTCGTAAGACAGTTACAGCATTAAATTGTAGTTTCTTTGTTTCCCCAAAGCTTTCAATCTCAGTCTCAATTTCTCTCTTCTGTGAACTGAAATCCAAACCAATCTCCTCACTCCTTTCCTTCACACCCAGTTCTCTCTCTCTCTCTCTCCTCTCTTTGAAGTCAGCTTCCTAGCTCCTGCCTGCAGACTAAGGACCAAAAAAAAAGGGGTGGCACAAAGGCACCACTGCCCCACAGCACTAGGGGCCCAGGTTCGGTTCCAGCCTTGGGTGACTGTCTGTGTGGAGTTTGCACATTCTCCCCGTGTCTGCGTGGGTTTCCTCCGAGTGCTCCGGTTTCCTCCCACAACCCAACGATGCGCAGGTCAGGTGAATTGGCCATGCTAAATTGCCCAGAGTGTTAGATGCATTATTCAGAGGGAAATGGGTCTGGGTGGGTTACTCTTCCGACGGTCGGTGTGGACTGGTTGGGCCGAAGGGCCTGTTTCCACACTGTAGGAAATCTAATCTAATCAATCAATGAGTCTGACTCGGAGCCTCCTGGGTGTTGGTGAATCCTCCCCACACCTCCCAGGGTTTCCTTCTGAGTCAGACCTGCACTGATTTTTTTCCCCCAATCTGGAACCTTTTATTTATTTTCCCCACTCCCATCCTCTGATGAGAACCATCCTGCACACACTGGCCAAATCATATCGGGTTGAACTAAAATGAACCAAATTAGAACTTTAATTGCAGGCCCATCTTTGTTCATTTCCATAACATTCCTGAATCTTCACCCGAGTTCTGATAACTTTCTGCAAAATACTCCCCCACTGATACGCCAACCACTTGTCCCGATACCAGGGCAGGGGCCATTCCCCTGGGTCCTGTTCCCAGAGGGAGGAAGGGAGGGAGCTGCCAATAACAGATTAATCCCACAGCCTCCCTCCCTGGCACTGACCCGCCCTGCACACACGCCAACAATTGCCCAGCACTGCGCCTGTGCACTGGTCTCCCCTTTTACAGCACATGCTCCAGATCACACAGGAGCCTGGGTGATTGACAGCAGCTGCTGCCCAATAGGGTGCAGGGGGCGGGACTGGAGGACTGGGACAATGCGATTGTAAACAATGAATGAATGAATGAGAGGGGAAACTGTGGGATGGGCAGGTCAGTGAGGGACAGGAGCAGTGCAGCATTAAGAGAGGATCCTGGACAAACTGAGCAATGGGAGAGTCTGACAGGAGAGAAACAACAGGAAGGTTCTGTTTGGAGGCTCAGGCAGGGACAGCTGGGAGACAGTATGGCCTGGTGGCTTGGGCAGGTTTCCTAATCAGTCTCTTCAAAGATGCTGTTACTCAATTCTGAGCCTGATCCTCCTGGTTCAGAGGTAAAGACACTACCACCATTTCCTGGTGGGCTAGAAGAAAGAAGGGAAGATTTTCTCAATCTCACTCACATGGAAACTCCATGAGCTCCTCCCACTTACTGTCTAAGGTGGGGATGGAGGGGACAGAGAAGATGGAAGCGGGGTTAGGGATAGAGGTCCTGCCTTTCTAAAGGAACTCACCTGTGTTGGTGAAAAAACAAGACTCAATACACAGTCACTGACACAAACCCATGGACTTGAACTTTATCTAGAATATTAGTACCCATAACTGGGTGACACAGACCCCAATGTACAGAGTTAAGTCCTGGATATTAATAACGGTTTTGTGAGAGGGAAATCACGTCTCATGAACTTGAGTCAATTTGTTTGAAGTAACAACAAAGAGGATTGATGAGGGCAAAGTAGTGGAAATGATCTACATGGTCTTCAGTAAGGCATTCAACAAGTTTCCCCATGGGAGACTGGTTAGCAAGGTTAGATCTCATGGAATACAGAGAACTAGCCATTTGGGTACAAAACTTGTTCAAAGGTAGAATACAGATGGTGGTGGTGGAAGGTTGCTTTTCAGATTGGAGACCTGTGACCAGTGGGGTGTCACAAAGGATCGGTGCTGGATCCACTAATTTTCATAATTTATATCAATGATTTGGATGTGAATATAGAAAGTATTGTTAGTAAGATGACATCTAAATTGGAGATGTAGTGGGCCGTGAAAAGGATTAACTCAGATTATAATGGGATCTTGATCAGATGGTTGAATGTGCTGAGGACTGGCAGATGGAGTTTAATTTAGATAAATGTGAGGTGCTGCATTTTGGAAAAGGAAATATTAGCAGAACTTATACACTTAATGGTAAGGTCCTCGGGAATGCTGCTGAATAAAGAGACCTTGGAGTGCAGGTTCATAGCTCCTTGAAAGCAGAATCGCAGGTAGATAGGATAGTGAAGAAGGTGTTTAGTATGCTTTCCTTTATTGGTCAGAGCACCGAGTATAGGAGTTCGAAGGTCATATTGCAGCTGGACAGGACATTGGTTAGGTCACGCTTGGAATATTGTGTGCAATTCTGGTCTCCTTCCTGTCAAAACAATATTGTGAAACTTCAAAGGGGTCAGAATAGTATTATAAGCATGTTGCTAGGGATGGAGGATTTGAGCTACAGGGAGAGGATGAATACACTGTTTCCCCTGGAGCGTCAGAGGCTGATGGGTGACCTTATTGAGGTTTATAAAATCAGGAGGGGCATGGATAGGGTAAATACACAAAGTCTTTTCCCTGCGGTAGGGGAGGACGGACGATGGGGGGTGCGAGACAGAGGAGGGAGACCGAGGGGGGAAGGTGACCGTTATTTTGAAGATCTACAACAAAACCCTGTTCCTGTTTTCTCCTGATCCCCTTCAATCCCTCTGAAGGGCTCAGAACAAGTGCACAGACCCTGGAAAGTAGAGCTTCAGGGTGACCAAGTGCTGAAGTTTGTATTTGGGACGCTGACCTTTATTGGTCTGTACACTTATCAATAAGTGTTCCTGGATTCAATTCCACTGTCCTGGATTCACGTCTGTGGCCACAGACGCGCCTGTCTCTGACCCTGACGACTGGATCCCCTGTCACTATAGCTCTGCCATTCTCCTTCCTCCCGTTCTGTGCAGCGGAGCTCTCTGTGGGGTCATGGACCTGGCTGTTGCTGATTTCCCCTGAGAGTCCACCCCACCTGTTTCCCCCCTTACAGAATCTCAAGCGGTGCACAGTATCTGTTTGAGAAGGGGAATGATCAGTGGGGAGTCCTGCACTTCCTTCCTGTGCCTTTTACTTGATCTGATGGTCACTCACTCCCTTTCTGCCTGTGTAACCCTCACCTGCAGTGTGACTAACTCACTAAACGTGCCGTCCATAACATTCTCAGTATTGCTCCACAGTGAGTCCACTCACAGCTCCAGCTCTGAAAAGCAGTTTCCCAGTAGCTGCAGATGGGCACACTTCCTGCACACACAGCCGTCACGGACACTAAAAGAGTCCCTTATTTCCCACATTGTGCAAGAGGAGCACACCACGGGTCTGAAGTCTCCTGTCACAACATCTCTCTATATTCATCTAGTTACTCCCATTAGGAGAATTTAAATGAGCTAGCAACCTTCCTTCTCTTCAAACATTTCCATTATCATCGAAAGCCCCGATATTTACTGAAGCTGACATTTTACACTTTAAAAACTTAAAAAAAATCTTGGCTGTTCCCACTGGAACCATGTGAATTTCTGAATGGCCTGAACTAAAACTGAAAATGAGGTTCACCTTCTCCCTGTTTCCCCTCGCTCTGTTTACACCCAACTCCAAAACACTCTCATTGAGCCAAGCAGCCCTCGCAGTGCAGCCCTGTCATTTTCATTGTCTGCTCACACCTACACTGCCCTCAGCCTCCTGTACTGTTCCAGTGCATCTCAATGGGAGCTCAGGAACAGCATCGTTCCATCAGGAATTTTAATGACAAGTTTGCAGGGAATTGAAAATAAGGATTTTACAGGTTAACATCATGAAGTGGGTGATTGGGTCTAAATCTGACAGTTGCTACAAAGAGACGAGGTGTAATTTGGATAAATCTGTGCTCCCTCTCAGGCCAATACCTCGTCCCACAGCTGCAGGGCCCAATATTGAGCACAAACTCCAAGGTTGATCCAACCACGAATTTGAACAAATTTCTGTTTTTTTGCTTGAAAAAAGATACTTTCCCACAGACAGAACAGACACACCTTTCTCCTTCCACAGTTAAATGTCAATGATATTCAGATCCTGATGACCCTGCTGACGATAAAAAATTGCTTTTGAGATCCCTGTCTCAATTATTCTCAATTAATATCCTATACAATGAATTCACAAAACAAAACTCACAGTCAGTGCAGGCTGAACAGTAAAGACAACTATTTCTCTTGGTATGTGTTTGATGTGTAAATGCTCCTCTTCAAATCACCCCGACCCCACCCAGGAAGAGGACATGTCCATGTGCCTCGCTGTACCTTGTCCCCAGTAAAGATGGTGGCCATACCCCAGGACCTATCACTGACTGAGGGCCACAGCCGTTTACCCATTTGCTGCAAACGTGTGACCGAGAGTTTCTAATTCAGGCCTAACTACCTGTACAGAGTGTAATTAAACCCTCCCGGTCTAAACTGGATCCAACTCCCCTTTCCCGATTCCTCCTCCTGCACACACCATGGGTCATTCTAGGTCAAGTGACCTTTCCTCAGAACCGACGGCAGCTGGGAAAATTAGAATCCCTACAGTGTGGAAACAGGCCATTCGGCCCAACATGTTCACACCCACCCTCTGAAGCGTTTCTCAACCAAACTCATTCCCCGACCCTATTATTCTACATTTCCCCTGACTAATGCACCTAACCTATACATCCCTGAACACTACGGGAAATTAACTTGGCCAATTCACCTTACTGCACATCTTTGGACTGCAGGAGATAGGGGTTAAAGCGTAAATAATAGGTGGGGATGGAGCCCAAAAGAAACAATAACATTTGGAAAGAAAGGAGTCGATAACAATCTGGCTGGGAGGGTGTATAGCTGTTAATGGAGGGGACAGGAACCTGTGTCTGGCAGCATCTCAGTGGAGGTGCTGGAAATGGCAGTTGATGATCTACATTCTGCTGCAAAACCAGACCCCGAGCTTCCAGTTGCCTGTCACTTTAACACACGAGCCTGTTCCCTGGCCAACATCTCTGTCTCATGCTTACTGCAGTGTTCCAGCGAAGCTGGATGCAAGGTGGAAGAACACTCCAGAACATACCAAAACACACCATATTTCAAGGACTGCAATTTCCCCTCCTACGTGGTCAACAATACCCTCCTGTGTATCTCCACCACTTCCCGCACCTCTGCCATTGAACCACACCTCTCCAACTGCAACAAGGATAGAACCCCCCAGTCCTCACCTTCCACCCAGATACAACGCATCATCCTCCGCCATTTCCACCACCTACAATCAGATCCCAGAGATATATTTCCCTTTCCATTCCTTTCAGCATTCCACAGACACCATTGCCTGTAAATTCCTAGTCAGATTCATGCTCCCCAAAAACTCACCCTCCACTCCCAGCACCTTCACTTGTCAATGCAAGAGGTGTAAAACCTGTGCCCACACCTCCCCCTCACCTCCAAAGGACCCTTCCACATCCAGCAGAGATTTTCCTGCACATCCAAACACCTCACCTAGTATGGCCTTTGCTTTCAATGTGGTCTCCTCTCCACTGGAGAGTCAGGACACCAACTTGTGGAATGTTTCAGGGAACATTTCTGGGACGCATGCACCAACCGACCCCACCATCCTGTGGCCGACCACTTCAAATTCCCTACCCACTCCGCCAAGGACATGCAAGTCATGGGCCACCTCCACCACCAAATCCCAGCCACCCGACGCCTGGAGGAAGAAATTGGGCCCCTTTACCCACAGAATCAAGGTTTCCTCATCTCCCCTCCCCTACCTTATCCCAGATCCAACCCTCCAACTCGACACCATGCCCTTAAACTGTCCCACCTGTCCACTTTCCTTTCCAATTATCCCCTCCACCCTATCTCCATTACCCTCCAACTACATCTACCTATTGCCTTCCTAGCTCCCTTCCCACCAACACCACACATCCCTCTTATTATCTCTCAGCCCTCTTACTACCCACCCCACTCCCAATCCTGGCATTCTTGATGAATAGAATATGCCCAAAACATCAATTCTCCTTCTCCTGGGATGCTACCTGACCTGCTGTGCTTTTCCAGCGCCACACGCTAATGCAAGCTGGAAGAACAACACCTCATCTTCTACTTGGGGACCCTGCACCCCTCTAGCCCCAGTATCAAATTTAATAATTTTAGGTTCTGAACTCTCCAATGTCCTAGAGCCCTAGCCTCTTAACCCACACACCAGGCCTTGTTAGTACATAACCTACCATTACACATTACCTATGGTTAGCCACTAACAGTCCCCATAAACAGCTATTCACTCTCCCCCAGCCAGATCGTCATCCACTCCTTAGTCCAACTGCTCCCATCTCTTTGAACTCTATCACCACCTATCATTTACACCTTAACCCCAACCTTCTGCATATAAACCAACATTTTTTTCAGTAACATCAGTTCTGAGGAAGGGTCAGCAGATCCAAAATGTTAACTCTGATTTCTCTTCACAGATGCTGCCAGACATGCTGAGCTTTACCAGTCCCTTTTGGTTGTTGTGTGAGATTTACAGCATCCGCAGTTCTTTTGGTTCTAATTTACCAGGAATTTCTAATTCAGGCCTCGCAGCCTAAAACCATGCGTTTATAAACCCTCCCAGTCCACAATAGCTCCATTTCTTCCCCAGACTTTGCAGTCTCTCCCACTCCCTTCACACTCACTAGGTTTCCCCCCCCCCCTCACCGTGACACTGCGCCTGCACAGCTCATGGCCATGTGTTGGCCTGCTGGACCCACCCCAATTCACTCCCATTGGCTGGAGGATCACACCAATTCTCCTATTGGTCTGAAGCTGCTGTCAATCACCCGGGCCCCATTGTGACATGAGTGGGCTCCTCACAAGAGCATCGGATGCTGAGGGGTGACCTCATAGAACTTTATAAAATCATGAGGAGTATGGATGGGAAAAATAGACAAGGGCTTTTCCCTGGGGTGGGGGAGTCTAGAACGAGAGGGTGTAGGTTTAAGGTGAGAGGGGAAATATTTAAAAGTGACCCAAAAGGCAACTTTTCTTCACACTGAGATGGGTGCCTGTATGGAATCTTCTGTTCAGGAAAGTGGTGGAGGCTGGTACAGTTACACCATTCGGCATCTGGATAGGTATGTGAATAGGAAGGGTGTAGAGGGATATGTGCCAAATGTTGGGATATCTGGTTGGCATGGACCAGTTCGACCAAAGGGTCTAATTCCATGCTGTATGTCTCTATGACTCTGCCCTGGGATAAGCTTCATCCTTCACAGTGAATGGGGCAGTAACACAGAGGACAAGGGTTTGGGGCTATTCAGCTGTACTGGCCGCTCTGGAGATGGTGCCAGTCTATCCCAACTCACCTCCCATTTGTCTGTAGACCTCCAAATCCTTCCTTAAAAAAGTTACATTCTAAATTCGTTTTCTCAATAACTACTGGATCTGCATCCAGCTGGCGGACAAACTGTTCCAGATGCTCAGAACTTAGTGAGTAATATAATCTTCACATTTTTAACCTGTTTTATTTGCCATTTACCTGAAAGTAGTTACTCAAAATTGTGACGTTAATAATTTCTCCCTCTGTCTCTCTGTAAATTAAATATCCTGGAAACAAATCTGCTCCTGGTCGAAATCCCTGCCTAACCTTCTCAGCTCCAAGGAGAATTAGTTGATCTTCTGCTAACTCTCCATAAAATAGAAACCCATCTTAATTTTAGTAGTGCCATAAAGATGTACAGCAGAGAAACAGACCCTTCGATCCAACTTGTCCATGCCGACCAGATATCCTAAATTAATATCATCCCATATGCCAGCTCTTGGCCTGTATCCTTCTAAACTTTTGCTAATCACATACAACATCTCAAAGGCATAACTGGGTACTTGTACCTGCCTCCACACTTCCTCTGGCAGCTCCTTCCACACACGTACTATGTTCAGCTGGAAACATTGCCCCTTAGATCCCTTTTAAATCTTTTCCCTCACACCTGAAGCCTGTGCCCCCAAGCTTTGGACTCACATATCCTGGGAATAAGACTCTGGGATTTCATCCTATCCATGCTCCTCACAAATGTATCCGATGCTCCAGGGAAAACAGCCCCAGCCTATTCACCCTCTACCTATATAGCTCAAACCTGGCAACATCTTTGCACAAATGTATCCGATGCTCCAGGGAAAACAGCTCCAGCCTATTCACCCTCTATCTATATAGCTCAAACCCTCAACCCTAGCAACATCTTTGCAGATCTTTTCCGAACCCTTTCAAATTTCATAATATCATTCCGATAGCGGGGAGACCAGGACTGAAAGCAGAATTCCAGAAGTGGATGAATCAATGTGCTGTGCAGCCGCAGAATGACATCCCAACTCCACTACTCAATGTACTGACCAGTAAAGGCAAGTACACCAAACACCTTGTTCACTACCCTGCCTATGATTCCACTTTCAAGGAACTATGAACCTGCACTGAAAGATCTCTTTGTTCAGCAACACCCCCCAGGACCTTCCCATTAAGTGTATAATTCCTGCCCTCATTTGCTTTTCCAAAATGGAGCACCTCACATTTATCTGAAATAAACTCGATCTGACAATCCTCAGCCCATTTGATTGAAGTCCCATTGTACTCTGAGGTAACCTTCTTTACTGTCCAGTGCACCTCCAATTTTGATGTCTACTGTAAGCCTACTAACTATACCTCATATATTCACACACAAATCATTGATATAAATGATGAAAAGCAGTGGACCCAGCACTGATCCTTACACCATATTGCTCATCACAGGCCTCCAGTCCGAAAAGCACTACTCTCTGTCCCCAACCTTCCCGCCAATTGTATCCAAACAGCTGGCTCTCTCTGCATCCCATGGTGTCTAACTTGCTAACCAGTCTGTTATGTGGAACCTTTTTGAATGTCTTTCTGAAGTCCAAGTTAGTGATGTATGTACAAAGCCATTGCTGACTATTCCTAATCACTTCTTACATTTCCAATTACATATAAACCTGTCCTTCAGAATTCCTTCCAACACCTTGTCTGCCACTACCCTCAGGCTCACCAGTGTATTGTTCCCTGGCCTTTCCTCATCACCTTTCTCAAATAATGGCTCTTGTCTTGCAGCACCTCACCTCCGGCTATCGGTGATACAAATCTCTCAACGAGGGGCCCGGCGATCACTTCCCACAAAGATTTGGCATACACCTGATCAGGTCCCACAGATTTACTCAGCTTTATGTATAAGACATCCCGTACAACCTCCTCTGTAATATGGACAGTTGTCAAATCATCACTATTTTTTTCTCCAAACTCTCGAGCTTCCATTTTCTTTCAGTAAAAGCTGACATGAAATCCTTGGGTAGTATCTCTCCCACCTTCTGTGGTTCCACAGACAGCCTTGTTGATCTTCGAGGGTCCCTATTCTCTGCCTGGTTACTCTTTTGTCCTTAGTGTTTTGTAGAATCTCTTTGGATTGTCCTTAAACCTCCTTCCCCCCAAAGCTCTCTCATGTATCCTTTTTGCCCTCCTGTTTTCCCTCAAGTGTACTCCTACTGCCCCATACTACGAGGGATTCACTCAAACCCAGCTGTCCGTAGCTGCCATATCCCTCCTTCATCTTTTTGACCAGACCCTCAATTTCTCTAGACACACAGCATTCTCTACACCTACCAGACTTGGCTTTAACAGGAACATACTGTCTATGTACTCTTGTTGTCTCATTTTCACAGGCCTATGGAGGCAATAGCAGATGAGGACATGGAAACAGTCACTCTCAGTAAAGAGGTAGTGTTGGAAAAGATAACAGCCCAAAAGAACATGGGTCTCCTGGCCGTGATGGAATGCATCCCAGGGGACTAAAAGAGATGGTGAAGGGTTTATTGTCCTTCCTTGCTAGAGGGATGGTTATGCTGCAGTTGTACAGGGTGCTAGTGAGGCCACACCTGGAGTACTGTGTACAGGTTTGATCTCCTTACTTCAACAAGGATGTACTGACACTGGAGGGGGTGCAGAGGAGGATCACTAGTTTGAGTCGGGGGTTGAGAGGATTGGTGTATGTGGAGAGACTGAATAGACTGGGATTATACTTGTTGGAATTTAGAAGAATGGGAGGCTGTATTGGAAAAAATAAAATTAAGAAGGGAATAGATAAGATAGAAGCAGGGAGGTTATTTCCATTGGGGGGCGGGTCAGCCTAGAGAGCACAGCGTCAAAATAAGGGGGTCTCTGATTTAGGACAGAGTTGAGGAGGAACTTCTTCAGCTAAAGGGTTATGATTCTGTGGAATTCCCTGCTGAGTGTAGCAGTTGATGTTATCAACTTGAATGTCTTTAAGGCAAAATGTAGATTTGCAAACAGGAATCGAATTAAGGGTTATGGTGAGAGAGCAGGAAAGTGGAGCCGAGGCCATGAAAAGATCAGCCCTGATCTTATTGAATGGCAGTGCAGGCTTGAGGGGCCAGATGGCCTACTCCTGCTCCTATTCCTTCTGTTCTTATGTTCCCACTTTCCAGCCGTCCCTTTACCTGGGGGTTGCAAAGAAATATTGAAAGTTCTTGCCTTGTACCATCAAAATTCACCTTTGTCCAATTTTGAACACCAACTTTTAGATCTGATCTATTATTTTCTGCAACTATTTTAAAACCAGTAGAATTGTCGTCAAAGAATCCCAAGTGTGGAAGCAGGCCATTCGGCCCATCACATCCACACTGACCCTCAGAGCCTCCTATCTTACCCCTGTAATGCTGCATTTCCCATGACCAATCCACCTAGCCTGCACATCCCTGAACATTTCCCATGGCCAATCCACCCACCTGCCCATCCCTGAACAATACGGCAATCCAGCCTGGATTCTCCACCCAACCTGCACACCTTTGGACTGTGGGAGGAAACCAGAACACCTGGATGAAACCCACACAGACAACCTCAATAAGGTGATCGTCCTGTTCTTATTTCCCAGTTCCACCCAAGTAATTTCAACAGGCGAACCCCCATGAATATCCTCCCTAAGCACAACAATAATGTTATCCCTACTCAAAAACACCATTCCACCTTCTCTCTTATCCCCCTTTCTACCCTTCCTCATATCTATTCCCTGGAACATTAAGCTACCTGGCCTGTCCAACCTAAGCCACGTTTCTGTCATACCCACTATATCCCAGTCCCATGTTCAAAACCATATCTTAAGCTCATCTGCTTTCCCTGTAAAACCTCTTGCATTGAAATAAATGCAGTGCAGTGCTATCAAAAGGACAGACTGATGGGCAGAGGGGGTGGGATGGCCCTGTTGGTGAGGAATGACGTTCAGTCCCTTGCGAAGGGGGAGATACAGAATCAGGAGATATAGAGTCAGATTGGAGGGTGGCTAATGTTGTCCCACTTTTCCAGAAAGGTGGGAGAGAGAAAACAAGGAATTATAGACCGGTTAGCCTGATGTCAGTGGTGAGAAAGACGCTGAGTCAATTACAAAAGATGAAATTATGGCTCATTTGGATAGCAGTAATAGGATTCATCAGAGTCAGCATGGATTTACAAAGGGGAATATACTGACTTGGATTGAAAATTGGCTGGCTGACAGGAAGCAAAGTGTAGCGATAAACGCTTCCTTTCGGAATGGTAGGCAGTGACTAGTGGGGTACCACAAGGTTCGGTGCTGGGACTGCAGCTGTGTCCTCGGTCCTGGGACTGCAATATACATTGATAAAATAGATGAACACATTAAAAGTAATATTACCAAATTTGCTGATGACACAAATCTGGGTGGCAGGGTGAAATGTGAGGACAATGTTATGAGAATACAGGTTAACTTGGTCAGGCTAGGTGAGTGGACGGATGCATATCAGATGCAGTTCAAGGTGAATAAATGTGTGGTTATCCACTTTGGAGGCAAGAACAGGAAGGCAGATTACTATCTAAAAGGAGTCATGTTTTGTAAAGGGAAGTACAACGAGATCTCGGTGTGTTGTACATCAGTCAATGAAAGCAAGCATGCAGGTACAGCAGGTAGTGAAGAAAGCTCACTGCATGCTGGCCCTCATAACAAGAGGAATTGAGTATAGGAGCAAAGAGGTCCTTCTGCAGCTGTACAGGGCCCTGGTAAGACCGCACCTGGAGTATTGTGGGCAGTTTTGGTCTCCACATTTGAGGAAGAGCATTGTGGCTATTGAGGGAGTATTGGGTAGGTTCACGAGGACAATTCCCGGAATTGGCGGAATGATCATATGTTGAAAGATTGGAGCGACTGAGCTTGTATACACTGGAGTTTAGAAGAATGAGAGGGGATCTGATTGAGACCTACAAGATTATTAAAGGGTTGGACACTCTGGAGGCAGGAAGCATGTTTCCATGGATGGGTGAGTCCAGAACCAGAGGATGCAGGTTAAAAATAAGGGAGAGGTCATTTAGAAGAGAGTTGAGGAGAAACGTCTTCACCCAGAGAGAAGTGGACACATGGAATGCACTGCCCCAGAAGGCAGTGGAGGCCAAGTCTCTGGATACTTTCAAGAAAGAGATGGATAGAGCTGTTAAAGATAATGGAATCAAGTGTTACCGAGATAAGACAGGAACAGGATACTGATTGTGGATGGTCAGCCATGATCATAATGAATGGTGGTGCTGACTCAAAGGGCAGAATGGCCTATTCCTGCACCGATTGTCTATTGTACCTTGTCAGTCCGACCTCATTCTGTGCCTTGCCCTTGCCTGTCTAACTTCTCAACTGTACCAGCCTCAGGGTTACCTCCTTTCTCACTATCTCTTTAGGTTTACCCCCATGCCCTCACTGGTTTAATGCCTCCCGAGTAGCACTAGCAAATCTCCCTGCTTGGATATTAGACACCTTCCAATTCAGGTGTAATCCTTCCTTCTTATGCATGTCACCTCTCCCCCAGCAGAGATTCCAATGATCCAAAAATGTGAATCTTTCTCCCCTGTATCAGATCCTTGGCCACGCATTCATCTGCTCTACCCTGCTATTCCTACTCTCACTAGCATGTGGCACCGGGAGTAATCCAGATATTACTACCCACCACAATCTGTTTATTATTCTCCAGGCTAATTTGCTATATTCTCTCATCAGGACTTCATCCTTTTCTCTTATGTCATTGGTACCAATGTACAGCGACCTCCCACTGATCATTCTCCCCTTTCAGAATATTCTGCACCGTCGGAGCCATCCTTCACCCAGGCAGTAGGGAGGCACCACCCCATTCTGATGTCTCACTGTCAGCTCCAGAAACTGCAGTCTGTGCTGCAGACTAGAGAGCCCCCTATCACCATCGATCATGTGGAACCTGATATACCTCACATTACACTAGATTCATTACACTAGTAACTTGGCTGTCAGTGCGATATTCCCCTGAGAGTGTGACCCCCGATGCTTTCCAAAACAGTATACTGGTTTGAGATGGAAATAACCACAGGAGACTCCTGCACTACTTGCCCTCCACTCCTCCCTTTCCGAGAGGAAACCAATCTCCCTGACTGGATCGGCAGTTTTCTTACCTTTCTGAAACCGCCACCTATCTCACCTCCCCCCCCTCCCCCCCCACCCCTGGCTCCTGTAAATTCTTCATTACCTTTAACCATCGCTCCATCTGATCCATGAAATCCTACAGGATTTGCATCCTCACTTCCTGCAGACAATCAGGATCATTGAAACTTTCCTTAATCTCCTACATCCAACAGGAAGAGCACATCACTGTACAAATGGCCATCTCTGCACCTTAACAGTCCACAGACCCAGAAAAAGGCACACAGTCTTACAGCTTTACAAAACACGACTCTAGAATAAATTAGTACCAGTATTTTATATTAAATAAAACTTAATCAAAGTATCATAAGATGTGTATTTAAAGAAATAAATCGTCGCCCTACTGAATGTTGTAGCTTTACTAAAATAAAACAGACTAAGATTTGTCTTTGAAGAGACCGAAACTCACTGAGCTGTGAGTCACAGATGAACAGCACTAAACAGAGCCTTCGGTCAAATTTGTCCATGCCGACCAGATAATCTTATCCCTCTTGCCAGCACCTGGGCCACATCCCTCTAAATCTTTCCTATTCATGTCAAGTATCCAAATGCCTTTAAAATGCTATAATTGTCAGCCTCCACCACTTCTTCTGGCAGCTTATTCCATACACGCACCACTCTCTGCGTGAAAAAGTTGCTCCTTAGTTCCCTTTTATATCTTTCCCCTCTCACCCTCAACCTATGCTCTCTATTTCTGGACTCTCCTACTCAGTGAAAAGACCTGGTCTGTTTACCGTATCCGTGCTACCAATGAGTTTATAAACCTCTATGGAGGTCACCCCTCACTCTCTGATGCTCCAGGGAAAGAAAGCCCCAGCCTTTTTGCTCTCTTCCTGCAGCTCAAACCCTGACAATACCCTTGTAAATCTTTGTTGAACCTCTTCAAGTTTCACAACATCCTTCCGATTCACGGAGAACAGAATTGCACACAATATTCCAAAAGAGGCCTAACCAATGTCCTGTACATGACCTTCCAACTTCTATACTCAATGCTCTGATCAATAAAGGAATGTATTCCAAACACTTTCTTCAATATCCTATCTACCTGCAACTCTCCGTTCAAGGAAATATGAACCTGCACTGCAAGATATCTTTGTTCGTCAACACTATTTAGGAATTTGCCACTAAGTGTATCAGTCCTGTTAAGATTTGCTTTTCCAAAATGCAGCACATCACATTTATCTGAATTAAACTCCATCTGCCACTTCTCACCCATCTGAACAACATCCTGTTGTAATTTGAGGTACCCTCTTCGCTGTCCACTATACTTCCAATTTTGGCGTCATCTGCAAACTTATCAACTGTAACTCCTATGCTCATATCTAAACCATATATATAAATGACGAAAAGTAGTGGACCCAGCACTGATCCTTGCAGCACTTCACTGGTCACATGCCTCCAATCTGAAAAACAACCCTCCACCACCATCCTGCCTTCTACATTTGAGCCAGTTCTATATCCAAACGGTGAGTTCACCCTATATTCCATGAGATCTAACCTTGTTAACCAGTCTTCCATGGGGAAGCTTGTCGAGCGGCCTTACTGAATTCCATTGATCATGCTCACCTCTCTCCCCTCATCAACCCTGTTTGATACATCTTCAAATAACTCAATCAAGTTTGAGAGATAGGATTTCCCACGCACATAGTCATACTGACTATCACTAATCAGTTTTTGCTTTTCAGAATACATGCGCATCTTGTTCCTCAGGATTCCCTCCAACAACTTGCCCAGCATCAATATCAGGCTCACGGGTCGATAGTTCCCTGGCTTGTCCTTACCACCTTTCTTAAATAGCGGCACCACGTTAACCAACCTCTAGTCTTTCGGCATCTCACTTGTGATAATTGATGATACAAATATCTTAGCAAGAGGCCCAGCAATCACATCCCCAGCTTCCCTGAGTTCTCGGGTACACCTGATCAGGTGCTGGGGATTAACCAAGCTTTACAGGTTACATGACACCCAGCACGTCCTCCGCTGTAAGATGGACATATTCAACATCTATTTCCCCACATTCTATATTGCCCATGTCCTTCTCCACAGTAAACACTGATGCAAAATATTCAGTTAGTATCTCTCCCATCTCCTGCGGCTCCACGCATAGGCTACCTTGCTGATCCTTGAGGAGCCCTATTCTCTCTCTCAAGTTACACTTTCGTTCTTAATGTATTTATAAACACCCTTGGGATTATTCATAACTCTATTTGACAAAGCCATCTCATGTCCCCTTTTTGCCCTCCTGATTTCCCTCTTAAGTATACTCCTACTGTCTTTAATGCTCAGGGTTTTTTTTGGATTGGAATAAATGCAAAACATTACATCTTGATAAAACAAACGAGGGCAGACTTACACTAATTAAAACAGGGCCTCGAGTAGTGATATGGAACAAAGAGGCCAAGGGGTTCGGATCTTTCACGTCTGTGTCACATGTAGACAGGGTTGTTAAGAAGGTGCTTAGCACACTTGCCTTCATTGCTCAGACCGCTGAGTACAGAAGTTGGGACGTTATTTTGGATGTTGGGGAGGCCTTTTCTGGAATTCTGTGTCCAGTTCTGGTCATGCTGATATCGGGAGGACATTATGTATTTGGAGCGGATTCAGAAGCGATGTCCCAGGATGTTGATGGGAATGGATAGCTTGAATTCTAAGCAGAGGCTGGATAGGCTGCGACTTCTTTCACTGGTGCGCAGGAGGCTGAGGAGTGACCTTATTAGACTAAAATCACGGAGGGGTGGTATCAGTAATGTGAACAGCAGGTGTCCTTTCCAGGAAGGGACACGATTCAAGACTGGGGACATAGCTTTTAAGGGGACAGCAGAATGGCTTTAAAAACGTGTTCGGGAATTTTTTGTTTATTTTTGTTCAGACAATGGTTTGTGTGTGGAATGAACTATCAGAGGAAGTGGTAGTTGTGAATCAAATTACAATTTGAGGGTGGCACAGTGGCTCAGTGATTAGCCCTGCTGCCAGGACCCCAGGTTCGTTTCCAGCTTTGGACAACTGTCTCTGTGGGACTTGCCCATTCTCCCAGTGTCTGCATGGGTTTCTTCCAGGGGCTCCAGTTTCCTCCCTAATGAGAGAGCAGCCCTATGGTCTGGGGGACAATGCTGCCTTTCCTTTTTACACTGTGATGCCACTGTACCCCGGGGGTGGGGAGAGGGAATGCTGAAGGTGGGGATGGGACACCACTCAGGCACAGTGCTTTGTCCTGGAGGATGTTCACTTTCTTTAATATTGTTGGGGGCTGCACTGATGGAGGCAAGTGGAGAATGTTCCAACACAATCCTGATGTGTACCTTATAGAGAGCAAACAGACATTGGGGAATCAGGGGTTTGGGGAAACTGAGGTCGTTCTCCTTGTAGCAAAGGCAATTGAGAGGAGCTGTGACAGAGGGGTTTAGAAAAGTTACACGTTATAATAATCAACCTTACACCCATCAGCTCATTATACAAGGCTTACAAGACACACATTAAATGTTTGGGAAGATTCAAAGGAGAACTTTTATGTAGCAAATGGGATTCAGATGGAATACAATACTCACACACAATGCGAATATCCAGGTCCTGATGAACTGACTAATTCAATCAGAGTTTGGTGTTACAATGACTGAGATTACCATCTGAATGTCCACCTGTAGTATCCTGTAATACACGTTTATAAAATCCATCACTGTCAGTTCAGGTTAGAAACTCGCACCATCCCCTCCTCCTGGCCCAGGATGACTGGACACATTACTCCTTGTGGAGGTCAGCAGTCAGTTCAGATGGAAATCTATGTGGGTTTCTAGGCGTTTCCACCTTGGGACTTCATGTGACTGAACAGGGCAGATCTTTGATACACGGGACAGAATGTTCCCGGAGTCAGTGAGATGTGGAGAGCAGGATTTGCTTCTCATTTTTTCCTTCCGTGCTACCGCTGTGCCTCATCAATAAGACATGGGATGTGAAAGACTCATGCAGCTCGATGGTCAGAATGGAGGCAACTTGCCCAATGGGCAGCAAGCTCCTCCCATAGAGTATCTCTAAAAACAGAGCAACTCTGCATGCTTCACATTGCCCAGTGCTCCCAGTAAATGTTTAGAAGGGGAGGGGGGGTGGAACTCCTAGAAAAGGTGTAACTGTAAAGTTCTAAGAGGATTGTGAAGAGTGAGAGATGCACAGGAGAAGGGGTCAACAAGTTGTCAGATGGAGTATAAGTTGAGAAAATACAAAGTCGGTAATTTTGGAGGGGATAATAAGGAACAGAGTGCTATTTACATGGTGGAAACTGTAGAAAGCTGCACCACAAAGGCACCGGGGGAAATTTGTGCAGGAAACACTGAAAGCTAGCAGATTCTGAGTCAGTCACGAAATCAAGGGTTCTGTTTCAGATTCATCAAGTTGAAGGCAACGCCGACACGGTAAGGGGTTTCATTAATAATGGAGTTGGGGGTAAGGTGGAGACAAGCAACATTTTAGAGACTGGAATTCCTGGTGTTTATGATTGTGTAGATGTCTGATCAAAAAGTCACCTTGGGGTTACAGATATAACAGCAATATTGTGATGAGTCTAGTCTAGTTCTACCTCAGACTGCACCCAGCGAGAGGGAGGGGCTCAGCAGGAAGGGAAAGGAATTTGTAATAGCAACTGAAGGTAATGGGTTTAACCGTAACAATGTTTCATTGTAGGAAATTGCAGTTAATCGAGTAGTGGGAATGCGATAAGCAGTTTGATAACTGAGTAACAGTGGAGCAATGGAGAGGGATGATGGGGAGGGAGAGCTAGGCATCGTCAGTGTACATGTGAATCCTCACACTGTGCTTTTAGACGATGTCACCTCCTGGCAGTATGTAGGTGAGATACAGGAGAGAGCAAGGATAGATCCTTCAGCGACACCAAATACAAGGAATTCAGAAAGGAAAGGGAAAGTGGAGATGGAGCAGGATTTACAAATGATGGTGAGGTCAAACGTTAGTTATTTGCAGAATGGATGAGAAGGACATAACCAGAAAAGACAGACAGACAGAACAAGGAACAATATCTGTGAATTGGCGAGGGGGTTGTGATGAGGAGGAAACAGAATTGGAATGTCTGTGGTTTAGCGAGACTAGTAAAAGATCAAGATGAGCTCTGATAAGGCTTGACAAGTGACTGGAGAAAATTGCAAGTTTGGGACAAAAATCAGGAACACAATGTGAGGTAGTTTGTCTCGTTGGGCTAGTGAGAGGGAGGGAAGCAGCAGAGGCAGTTGATCGGATTGTCTCAGTCTTAGTGACAGAGAAACTCAATGTGCTCCTTGCTCTTGTTGGAGAGAAGGATGAAGGAGACAGGGTGATGGACTGTGTTTTACAAAGAAACAAAACCAGAGTTAGTGATATTTAAAATGAGTGAACAAACCTAATGTATTTAACTTTTATCCAGAATATTAAAATGTACAACTGAAGTCCTTGTTCAAATCGCATATTCAGATTCCACCATTTGCCAATTCAAGAAAAAAATAACTGCAATTAGGAATCTCCTGATCTCCATGGCGAAAAAAACTCCTGCCAACCTGACAGTCGCCCAACAAGCTACTCACTGTATTAATCACTGCAAAGTCTCAACAAAGGAATGAAACTGGATGGACCACTTGGCATCTAACAAGGCATTAGGAAATACAACCACAGAATCAGCCCTCTCGACTCTCCAACATCCTGCTCACTAACATCCGGGTTTTCTTTGTGCCAAAACGTGGCGAGCTGTCTCACAGACTAGTCAAGGAAAAGCCTGACAAAGTCATACTCACAGAGTCATCCCTTACAGATAATGGCTAGACACCAACGTCACCATCCCTAGATATCGAGAGTGCGATGATGGAAAACACAACAGGTCAGGCAGCATCTGAGGAGCAGGATAATCGACGATTCGAGCCTAAGCCCTTCATCAGCCCGACCTGCTGTGCTTTTCCAGCACCACATTCTCGACTCTGATCTCCAGCATCTGCAGTCTTCACTTTCTCCTGAAATCTCTGGATATGTCCTGTCCCACCAGCAGGACAGACCAGGCAGAGGTGATGGCATAGTGGTGTACACACAGGAACCATTTGCCCTGGGAGTACTCAGCATTGACTTTGGACACCAGGAAGTCTCATGGCTCCTGCTGATTACCACGTAACACGGCTGATGACTCAGTGCTCCTCCATGTTGAACAACACTTGGAGGAAGCACTGAGGTAATAAATGGTGACAAGCCTACTCTGGGTACAGGATTTCAATGTCCTCTACCAAGAGTAGCTCAGCAGCAGGATTACTGACTGGGCTGGTCGGTTCCTCAAGGACATAGCTGCTCAACTGGGTTTGCAGCAGGCGATAACGGAACCAGCAAGAGGGGAAAACATACTGGATCTTATCAGCATGTATCTGCCAGCTGCAAATGTATCTGTCCATGACAGTATCGGTAAGAGCGACCATCCCACTGTCTTTTTGGAGAAAAAGCCTCACCTTAAAGTTGAGAAAAACCTCCATTGAGCTGAGTGGTACTATCACCGTGCTAAATGGGACAGATGTAGGAACTCAAACTGGATCTCTCTGAGGCACTATGGGATAACAACAGCAGCAGAACTGTACTCCAGCACAATCTGTAACCTCATGGGGTTGTACATCCCGCACTCACCCATCACAATGGACAGGAAAGGAGGGCATGCCATGAGCAGCACCAGGCATACCTAAAAAATGAAGTGCCAACCTGTTGAAGCTACCAAACAGGACCATCTGCATT
Organism: Hemiscyllium ocellatum; assembly: GCF_020745735.1. Classification (NCBI taxonomy): domain Eukaryota; kingdom Metazoa; phylum Chordata; class Chondrichthyes; order Orectolobiformes; family Hemiscylliidae; genus Hemiscyllium; species Hemiscyllium ocellatum. The sequence continues at coordinate 137,697 of NW_026869069.1, read as the reverse complement.
TTAAACAGCATCAGCATCAGGCAACAGAGCTAAACGATCCCACAACCAATGGATCAGATCAGAATTCTGCCACACCCACTTGTGAATGGTAATGGACAATTAATCAACTTGTTGCAGGAAGCACAACAGATATCCCCACCCTAACTAACGGAGGGATCTCGCACATCCATACAGCATTTGCAGCAATTCTCAGCCAGTTGCAAAGTGGGATGATCAATCTCAGCCTTCAACAGTGGTTTCCAAAATCACACACGTGAGTTTTAAGTCAGTTTGACTTAGTTCGAATAAGACCAAGAAATGGTTAAGTAGTGTAAAGGCTATGGGTCCTGCTAACATTCTGGCAATTATACTGATAACTTGTGCTCCAGAACTTGCCACCCACAAAGCCACGTACCCATCCAGCACTGGCATTGACTGACAATGTGGAACATTGCCCAGGGATGTTCAACACAAAAACACAGGTCAACTCCAACCCAGGCAATTTCCCTCGATCAGCAGGAAAGTGATGTAAGTATTCATCAACAGGGCTATCAAGCAGCTGCTTAGCAACAGCCAACTGAGTGACACTCATTTTAGGCTCCACCAGGGCCACTCAGCTCCCGATTGTGTTACCACCTGATTCACAACCTGACAACCAGCTGAATCCCAGAGGTGAGGTAAGAGTGACAGCCCAGTCCCACTCCAACACCACTATTTCTAGCTGATTCCACCCTCATCTCAGCTCATATACTGAAACTCTCATCCATCGTGTGTTATCTCCAGACTTAAATTATCCAAACACACTCCTGGCCAGCCTCCCAAATTCAACCTCCCTGTAATCTCAAGAAAAATTGAAAGCTCTATCGCCCACGTACTCACTTCTCCCCAAATATGTTCACCCGTCAAAAGGCTCCTATAAGCAACAACAATTTAAAATTCTCATTCTTGACTTGATTCCTGGCTGTTCTCATCCCTAGCTCCAGGCACCACACATCCTTTGAGACCTCGTCAATCCATTTACTTCGAGACTCCTAATAATTTGTTAATTCATTACTTCAACTGTGTAGCTGATTCTACAGTTGCTAAAGCAACATGGTCTGGAATTTGCAGACAAAACATCACAGGTCTGCGTTCCACCTTTAAGACATCCCTCAAAACCTGCTTTTTGGCAATGCTTTTGGTCACCTGACCTAATATCTCCATCTCTGGCTTTATATCTAAAATTCTCAATGATATTTTATATGAAATTATAAGCATGATAATAAAATTACAAACTGTTCTTGGTTTGGACATTATCTTCAAATCATCACTGTTGCTGTAATGAATAATCTGTAATGTCTCTTACCCAACCACATTGTGGGAGCACCTTCACACACAAACTGCAGCTGTACAATAAAGTCAAGCATCACCCTCTCCCCCGGCAACAGGGCTTTGGCATTAATCACTGGGATCTGTGGAAAGAGAAACACAGTTCAAGGGGGTGCAAAATGCATGACAGGGAATGAAAGTGGTGCAGAATTTGATAGCCAGAAACTGAAGGAAAACACACTTGCTTATTGGAAAAAAGAATTCTTGACTCAAAATATTCAAGATAAAATAATCTGATAATAGAGCAGCACATGGTCAGGGGCTGGGCCACGTGAAAAATTCATTTACAAATGGTCTGTAAAAGTAACAATATAGTATAAAACAGACCAAAAATACACCCATGGTTGGAGACTGAGGAAGCTAGATATTGACAAAGTGGTCCTGAGGGAGCCCAGAGGTGAATCAGAGCAGGATTGGCTGCTGTCATCACAATGACTCTGTACCAGAGAGAGGCTGCACATGCGCCTGGCTGCACCTTGCCCCCTACAAGATGGCGGCTCCGCACGTGTCCAGTGAATCGTTGTCCCGAATAAAGATGGCGGCGCTCACTCAGCCCTGCAGCCGCTGAGGCAATTCCCCATTTACTGCAAACACGGGACTGGGACGTTCACATTTGTGTTTTC